>NC_140173.1:134460541-134570541 GCF_963971535.1 Notolepis coatsorum
TCTACTCTCTAGTCGACTTGCGCCACGCCCACACGCTCGTAATGACAGTATCTCTCTGCTTTATCACAAGAGACGCTGTCGGCAACTGTTATGTTTGTGAGTGCTAGTCCAATAGATGAACGACTTGGCGACAGCATGTCCTTTGTTTACAAATTAGATCCGCACCAAACAGGGTAGTGTGAACGCAGACCAAATCAAACAATGTATCATTTTCACATTTGGTCCACCAGAAAGTCCGGACTATCCACGGAAAGTCCGGACTTTCAGATGTGAACACACCCTTAGTCAAACATTTAGTATTATGGATATTAAACATGCTGGCAGAGTACATGCATCCATGTTGTTGTGAACATTTTAATTAAATAAAGAAATTCCCTATCCATAGTCGCCATGGGAAAGAATAAAATAAAAAAATAAAATAAAATAAATTCCCTACCTACCCATGGCCAAACTGACAACCAACCTGAAACCAACTATTATTTTTGTTAGGCCTAACGAGTAACCTGCTTCCTGAGTCTTATTACTACACCTCTACCTACATACGTACGTACTACATAACACGATCCATAGATGTGTGAATTGGCCATAATAAGGTCATTTATAGGCCCGATATACTATATTCATATTTCAAATTGCATGTGTCCGGATGACAAAATTCAGTACTGCATCTACAAAAAAAACCATGTAAATCATCAATGGGGGAAATAAGTATTGAACACATCAGCATTTTGTCCCGTAAATATATTTCCAATGTGGCCATTCAAGTGAAATTTTCACCAGACTTTGCTATTAACTCAGGGAATCCAGACAAAATCGAAACATTAAAGTCTATACATAAATAAAGTTATGTGTAATAAAGTGGAATGACATAGGAAAAAAGTATTGAACACACTAACTGAAATTAATTCAATACTTAGTGGAGAAGCCTTTGTTTGTAATGACAGCTCCAAGGATGCTTTCTGTATGATAATCACCCGCAGTATTCAGGTGTGATTTTGGCCCATTCCTCTACACAGATTGTCTTTAAATCTTGAAGATTGCGGAGGGGCCTCTTGTGAATCTGGATCTTCAGATGCTTCCACAAATGTTCAATTGGGTTTAAGTCAGGTGATTGACTGGGCCATTCCAACAAGTTGATTTTCTTTCTCTGAAATAAACTGCAAGTTTCCTTTGCTGTATGCTTTGGATTGTTGTCATGGTGGATGACCCATGTGTCATCCTCAGCATCCTGGTGGATGGCAGCAGGTTCATCTCAAGAATCTCTCTGTACATAGCTCCATTCATTGTTCCTTCAATGATATGAAGTCTGCCAGTACCAGGAGAAAAGAAGCAGCCCCACACCATGATAGTTCCACCTCCAAACTTCACTGTTGGTAGTGTTATTCGGGTAATGTGCACTGCCATTTCTCCTCCAAACATGGTGTGTTGTGTGACAGCCAGAAAGTAACATTTTGGTCTCATCTGACCAGAGTACATGCTCCCAGTAATTCACTGGCTTGTCCAAATGTTGTTAGGCAAACTTTAAACAAGCTTCAACATGTCTTTTTTTCAGTAGTGGACTGAGCGTGCACAGAGGCCATGGCGGTGGAGTGCATTGCCTATGGTCCTTTCTGTCACAGTTGTACCTGCTGCCTCCAAGTCTTTCTGGAGCTCTTTCCTAGTGGTCCATGGCTCTCTGGCTACTCTTCTAAGTATCCTTCTGACTCCCTAATCAGAAATGTTGCGAGGAGAACCTGTGCACAGCCGGTTGATGATGGAGTGATGTTGCTTCCACTTATGGATAATGCCCCCAATGGTGCTTACTGGAAGATACTGAAGTTGTGAAATACGTCTTTAGCCAATTCTATTTTCATGATTTGCAACAATCTGTTTGTGAAGATCTTGAGAGCCCTTTGCTTTTACCCATCAGTTGATGTTTCTTGTGTGGCACCTTGGTAACAAAAAAAACATTTTATAGCCAATCAATATATTCTAACTAGGGCTGCACGATTTTGGGAAATAATCTAATTGCGATTTTTCTGACAGATATTGCGATTGCGATTACATTTGCGATTATAATTTTTTTTTAAAGCAGCCCCACAGAGGTTTATTGTAAAATGCGGCTTGCATCTGGCCTACGCGGTGGGTCTGTTCGGGACAGAGTCTGACATTTTTTCTTTTTACCTGGGAATCGATAGCGGTACGGTACCCAACGGTACCTTTTTTTCTGTACTTTACTCTCCCTCTCTGAAGTCTAAACTTCACAACACACAATCTAAAACCCCTTACCTCCCTCTCCCAAACTGTTCCTACAATACATTTTTTATGTTGCATGATCATGTATATTTATTTTATATTATAATTCTTTTTGTGTTTAAATATCAACATTATCTGGCAATCCTCAGTAAATACTATCAAACTCCTCTGATGTCAGACCAGATATGAGACGCGTGCACACACACACACACAAAAGGAGAATGGCTTAAATGATTTTAGAATACTTCAGCTAATGAAGTTAAATGTTTATCATCAGTTGGTTTTTATAGTGCAACGTTTTTCTACTTTTCTACATTAATTGAACCAGTAGAGAGAGAGACGTTATTTTTTAATTGCAGGCTTGGCGATTTGATAATTGCATCATTCCAAATGGGGATTTCGATTAAAAAACGATTAATCGTGCAGCCCTAATTCTAACCCAGTTGACATTAGCACAGATAGGAGGTAGAGAGGTGAGAGAGGCTGCTGGGAAACAAGATGGCTGCCTGAACTAAGAGCTCTACACTGTCTCAGTGATTAAATTAGCAATTCTTACCTCCACTCAAGGACAATTTCAATAATTTTGTTTCAACTTAAATTAAGTAAAGGCTTTTGATAAAACGTGGTGATTTGCAAGATGGCAACAACAAGGAAAGGCCAGCGAAACAAACCAGATGTCGACGTCGACGACCAAACAATTGAAACAGACAATGACCCCACGCTGGTCGAAATTATGTCGGAGTTAAAATCTCAACGCATTGCAATATTGGGCCGATTAGACGGTATCGATACTCGTCTGGAAAAGGTGACAAACCAAGTATCGGCGATTAAAGAAGGACTGACTAAAACAAACAAAGCAGTCGACAAACACAAGCAGCGCCTGGATGAGGCGGAAGAGAGGATTTCTGCACTAGAGGACAACCTGCAAACAACCCAGCGAGAGTTACACCGAGCCGAAAAGACATTGAGAACAATGGAGATGAAAACGGATGAGTTGGAAAACAGAGGGAGGAGGAAAAATCTGGTTTTACTGGGGCTTCCAGAGAAATCGGAGGGTGACCAAACTCTACCTGAGTACATTCAGCAAAAACTACCCAACTGGCTCAAGCTTTCATTGGAAAAAACACTCGACCTGGAACAAGTGTTTCGCCCAGCGCGACCACAATCACAACCACACGCTGGGAAATATCCCAGACCAGTCCTAATCCGCTTTTTACGAATCGGGGACAAAGAGCTGATCCTACAAGCAGCAAAGAAATCTACAATCACAGAGGGGGAAGCCAAACTCACCATTCGCCAGGACCTGCCCACAGAGGTACGTCGAAGACGCAGAGAATTCGACCGGATGACCAAGATATTCATCGAAAAGGGCATGTTTCGAGGATTTGCATACCCTCACCGGCTTCGAATCCTCCATAAAAACAAAATTGTCCTGTTTGACGATCCAAAAGAGGCAGAATCATTCGCCGACGAGCTGGACTGAGGTTTGCCTCGTAAACCGTTACCCATGGTGGAGGTAAGAAGATGACATTTACGTTTTTTTTTGTTTTGTTTGCACCCCCTCATTATGACTGTTATAATACGGACAAATCACTTGACTTTGAAACCCCAGAGGAAGGGGTATTGATTTGCCAATACAATCGCGATCGGCTGTTCTTTCTTTTCTCCTCAATGTGTATATTTACTGTCTGGCAGCGGTACTTCCTGCAACAACGTGTGACGTCATACGGACGATACCATGACTAAAGGAAGGGAGGGGGGTACAAGGAATGGCACGAATTTAACATGCATCTGTTTTGCACTGATATTTTTCTCTCAAACATTAGAAGGTCACAATGACTGAATGGTAAAAAGTATGTGGAGAGGAGAACTCTCAACAGTATAAGAAAAAAAAGAAAAAAAAGTCTGCCTAATAAGAAACACCCCTCACCATTCAGTAATATCAGGTGACCAACTCATATTTAACAACATGGGGGGAAGTGAAGAGGGGAGGGGGTGTAAAGAGAAATACAAATAAATAAAAGGAAGTTATTACACTGAAGACAAGAGCTCCAGGGGCCAATATAAGAAAGATTTAATTCTTTTTCAGTTATTTTGTTTTTTCCATTATTGTTTCTTTATGGCCTACTAGGAGTAAGGGGGTAAATGTCGTGGTTCAGAAAACCATGGCTGGGGTGGGTTGATGTATTTCATGTATGTTTTTTATTCTATGTATGTGTATTCTATGTATGTTTTGTGTTCTATGTTTTTTGGTCATGTTTATTAATAAAAGCAATGGCAATATTTTCGAGGCAAATGTATACAGTCATAGATACTCCTCAAAGATTGTACCAACTACCATGTCAGATATAATTATAAATTCGTGGAACATTAAAGGCTTGGGAAATCCTATTAAAAGGAAAAAAATGTTATCCCTTTTAAAAGAAAACAAAGTAGATGTGGCTTTTTTACAAGAAACATATTTGTCAGACACTGAACACGCAAAGTTAAAAAGAGAATGGGTAGGTCAGGTCTATTTCTCATCATATAAAAGTCATAGCAGGGGAACGGCTATTTTGATTAACAAAACAATACCATTTACAGTAGAAAAAACAATTACAGACCCAAACGGACGGTTTGTCTTGGTGTCAGGCTGCATTTGGGGAACATCCATTACTTTTTTGAACATTTATGCCCCCAATGCCGATGAACCCACATTTATGTCTGACATGGTGTTGCTGTTCAATGAAAACTGTAAAGGTTTTGGAGTGATGGCGGGAGATTTTAATTTGACAATGACAGCATTGGATAAGTCTAGTCAAACTAACCATAGCTCCAAATCCTCAAAAGTTCTTCAAGGGTTATGTGCAGAAAGTGGCCTAATTGATGTCTGGCGTGAATTACATCCAGGCATTAAAGACTACAGCTTCTTCTCAAATGTACATAACTCATATAGTAGAATAGACTATGCCTTTATTTACTCAAAATATATATACATGATAAAGGAATGTGAAATTAGCCCAATCATTTTATCAGATCATGCCAGAATATGCATGACTATTCAGTTTAATAGGAACAACTCGTTCACCAAACAATGGAAATTTGATAATTCATTACTCCAAGATGAAGAATTTAAAGTAAAAACGCGAACATGGATTACAAACTACATAAAGGAAAATAATGACCCCCTCATTGACCCTAACATTATCTGGGAGGCTGCAAAAGCCACTTTAAGAGGACTAATAATTTCATATGGTTCATTTAAAAAGCGAGTAAAAAGAGCACAAGCACAAGAACTTGAGAGAGAAGTAATAAGATGTGAAGCACTTCATAAGACAGCGTCTACAGAGGACAATTGGAGACAATTAATTGTGGCCAGGGCCAAATTAAACCTTAATATTTCAAACGAAATTACAACAAAAATGAATTACGTTAGACAAAAGCATTACGAATTTGGCAATAAACCAAGTAAATTACTGGCCCATCAATTAAAGAAAGAACAAACTGAAAGAACTATTAAAGCAATTAATCTCAATGATAATATAACATATCAACCTAAAGAGATTAATCAAGCTTTCTTTGAATTCTACAATACACTTTACAAATCTCAAAGTTCTCATTCACAAGAACAACTGGACCAGTACTTACAAAATAAGAAATTGTCAAAATTGTCTGAATTAGACCAGCAATATCTTAACTCATCATTTACAAAAGAAGAGGTTCTGGCCACAATTAAGTTAATGCCCATAAATAAAAGCCCAGGACCAGATGGTTTTTCTGCTGAATTTTATAAAGAATTTTGGACTGAACTTCATCCCATTTTTATGGCAATGATGTATAATTTCTGTCACAATAGAATACTCCCTCAATCAATGAACCTAGCACATATCACAGTATTGCACAAAAGTGGCAAAGATCCTTTAAATTGTTCATCATATAGACCTATTAGTCTTTTAGATCACGATTACAAGATTATAACCAAATTATTAGCAAAAAGACTAGAAGATATTTTGCCTAAATTGATTAATCCAGACCAATCGGGTTTCATAAAAGGGAGATATTCTGCTGACAATATAAGGAGACTTTTAAATGTAATAAACCATTTGGACACCAGTCGGAGCCCTTCTCTGCTCCTATCACTGGACGCAGAGAAGGCCTTCGATAGGGTTGAATGGAACTTTCTTTTTTCTATACTTGACAAGCTTAATATGGGACCAAACTTTATCGCTTGGATTAAAGCAATCTATAAAAATCCTAAAGCAGCTGTCATTACCAATGGAGCTTCCTCTGATTTTTTTACACTAACGAGAGGGACAAGACAAGGATGCCCACTGTCGAGTTCACTCTTCGCGATGGTGATTGAATTGCTGGCGTCATGTGTACGAGACAATATTCACATTAAAGGACTGAAAATGAATAAGGAGGAACATAAAATATCCTTATACGCAGATGACATTATTTTATACATAAAAGACCCAGAACAGTCCTTATCACACTTATATAACGAAATAGAACAATTTGGAAAATACTCTGGATATAAGTTAAACTTTAATAAATCAAATGCTTGTCTCCTGCATATGACCCCAACCGAAACGATGTATAAAACATATCCCTTTAATTGGTCTCCAGAAGGGTTTAAATATTTGGGAATAAACATTACACCGCAACTAGATAACTTGTACAGGGAAAACTATTGTCCTCTTATAGAAAAGATAAAAACTGATCTGTGTAAATGGTCCACGCTCCCATTATCTCTGCTGGGAAGAATAAACGTAATAAGAATGAACGTCCTTCCAAGACTAAATTTCCTTTTTCAAATGTTACCATGTTACTTATCTACAGAATTTTTCAAATCTATGAATAGACCCATCTCTAAATTTATTTGGTGCAACAAAATGCCTAGGATAAAGTTATTGACACTTATGAAACCAGAATCCATGGGAGGTCTCGGTCTCCCCAACCTCCAACATTATTTTTGGTCAGCCCAATTAAGAAATGTACTGTCATGGTCGTTGGGAAGACGGGATTCACAGTGGTTTCAGTTAGAAGCTAAATTTGTTGAACCGTTACCATTGGACTCTCTCATATTTATAAAACAATTTAAAAAGATAAGAAACATAGGTAATTGCTTCACTGTTTTTAACACACTATGTGCTTGGAAGGACTGCTCAAAAAAACTGGGTATCACCAATTGTACCTCTATATACTCTCCTATCTATCACAATCCTGATCTAGATAAACATCTAAGATCAATTAATATACTCAAATGGGCTCAGTTGGGGATAAGTCAATTCAAAGACCTGTTTCATACAAATATGCAGTTAAAATCATTTATGGATTTAAGAACAGAATATGCCATCCCAAATACTGATTTCTTTAAATATTTACAAATGAGAAACATTATACACATACTGAGAAGAGAAAATAAACTAAGACTAGAATTACATGAAATAGAAGAAATACTAATGTCATCGACCACAATTAAAGGTAAAATTAGTGAATTTTATGACATCTTCTCCAAAGAATGTCACTCATCTTTTTTGCCTTTGTTGAGGATCTGGGAGACAGACCTAACCATGAAATTTGTAGAAAATACATGGCTAAATATTTGTGATAGAATACACTTTCCATTTACAAGTAACAAAATCAAAGAAGCAAATTTTAAATTTATCCATAAATTGTATTTAACTCCAATAAAAATGCATAAAATGTCTAGAGATAATTCAATAAACTGTCCTAGATGTAAAACTAACGAAGGAACATTTCTACACATGTTTTGGCACTGTGATAAACTAAAACGATTCTGGAATTGTATTCATTTATTTACAAAATCTGTATTAGAAACGGAATTTGACTTGTCCCCATGTGCCTATTTACTTAATGAATTACCAGAGATCCAGATGGATCCAAAAAAATATAGACTGCTGATTGTTATAACATACTTTGCCAAGAAATGTATTCTCCTGTTTTGGAAAAATGACTCTTCACCCACTTTTGAGATGTTTCAAGATCAGATATCCCAGCTTCTTCCATTGGAGAGATTGACCTTGGAGGAGCGCGGCCGGGGGTGGATGTTCCGGGACCTTTGGTCTCCGCTGTTTTCTCGATTGAGCAGAGGGGCTGTTGATTGATACGGCTAGTGGCGGTATGTGAATATATCCGCATGCTGTCGCTGGCCGTGTCGATTGGTGGTTTTGCTGTTTGGTTGGGGGAGGGGTGGGGGCCGGGGGTCTTGGGATGTCTATCCCCGGTTGTGTATTTTTTGGAGGTGGGTTTCCCTAGTGGAAGAAGTTGTACAACAGACGCATAAGAGGCCTGTCTGTTGTATAACAATGATGTTGTTGTTGTCATTGTTGTTATTATTTATTATTGTTTATTTAAAAATACGTATGAGAAAATGAACAGTGTAAACAATATCATTAACTCTGAATATAAAAATATGAGAAAAGCAAACAAGACGCGGTCTCGGACTGGTGGGGGCCCCTGATTCGAGGTCTTGGTGAATCGGAGTGTTAAAGAGGCATGATGCTCTGGCTCGCTGGGGCGCCGGATTTGGGGTCCTCACGGGGTGGGGACCTTGGTTGTCGATACTGGAGATGACGGGTGCTCAAGTAATCTCGCCTTATGGTACATACATGTGGGTATATGCATGTATATATGTATATATATGTATGTGTGTATGTATATGTATATATATATATATATTCTTATTAATTTATATATTTAATTTATACATGACTATTTTATTTTTCATTATTCTGATTTAACTGATGGTTTTGTCATTGTCGTTATTATTATTATTACTATTATTATTATTATTATTATTACTGTTATTGTCCTGTGATGTCTTGTTTATTAGTATTGTTATTGTATTGTATTGTCTTGTTTCATGTTGAAAAGGGAAAATAAAGAAAAACTATTTGAAAAAAAAAAAAAAAGATAGGAGGTAGAGTTGCCTCCTAATTAGTTTTGGTTTTCAGCTAGTTCCTTGCCTTTCCTTGCTGTGGTGTACTGCTTTTTCTTAGTGTGTCCAATACTTTTTTCCTGTTTCATTCCACATGGACTTTAATGTTTAGATTTCTTGTCTGGATTTCTTGAGTTAATACAAACGTCTGGTGCAAATTTCGCTTGAATACGCTCATTGGAAATACATTTACTGAACAAAATGTTGATGTGTTCAATACTTATTTCCCCCATTGTGCCCTTTATTAATTTGGTTGGATTTCTTGTACACATGATCTCAAGAAGGTGCTGAATTGTTCATGTCTGGTCAATGTTAGCATGGTGTTATTCACCTTCAAATACAGAAACGAAGTGAACAAAACATTAGAAAATAGAGAGTTAGCAGATATTGAAGACCCACAAGAACTATGGACAAAACTGAAAGAAAAACTGGGAAGCGTTGCAGACATAATCTGTGGTAAACCAGAAAAAGTTGAGAAACAAGAGTGGATGACGAAAGACATTCTGGATGAGATGAAAAAGAGAGCAGACATGAAGAATGCGGACAGAAAAACTGAATACAACAGAGCAAAACGAAAAGTACAGAAGATGTGTAGAGATGCAAAAGAGAAGTATTACAAAGAAAAATGCAAGGAAATTGAAGATCTAGACAAGAAGCACAACCCTCTCATGTACAACAAGATCCAACAACTAACAAGGAAGAGGAAAAAAAACAACCCAAGGTGTCAGAGACAAAGAAGGAAAACTGCTCCTTGACGAGAAGGAAATAATCAATAGATGGGCAGAGTATGTGGAAACACTATACAAAGACCAGAACAGAACATCAGACACAGGAATTAGTCTAGAAGAGATAGAAAAAGTCCAGATCACGAAAAAAGAAGTTGAAGAGGTTGTGAAGTCACTGGCCACGGACAGATCACCCGGCGAGGATGAGATCCCTGCTGAACTGATTAAGAACTCTGGTGACCGATGCATCAAGCTCCTTGTGAAACTGGTAAACAACATCTATAACTCAGGAAATATTCCAAATGATTTCCTAAAATCAATGTTCATTCCGATCCCAAAGACCGGAAGAGCCACAGAATGCAACAATTACAGGACTATCAGTTTGATATCTCATGCATCAAAAGTACTCCTGAAAATCATCAAGAACAGAATAGAACCCATAATTGAACATCAGCTCTCGGATAGCCAAATGGGTTTTCGCAAAGGAAAAGGAACAAGAGATGCAATCTGCCAACTCAGAATCATTGGTGAAAAATCGATAGACCAACAGAAGAAGCTGTATATTTGCTTCATCGATTTCACGAAGGCCTTCGACAGAGTTGAACATAAACATTGATGAGAACAATGGAAGAATTCAAAATACCAGTTTCTGACCGAAGAATAATTGCCAACTTATGCTGGAGGCAGAAGGCTAATGTTAGAATAGGAAAGGAGAAATCAAGAGACTTCCCGGTGGAGAAGGGTGTAAGACAAGGATGCATCTTGTCCCCTGTACTCTTTAATATGTACAGTGAATCACTGATGAAAAAAGGTCTGAGAGGAGGGAAAGGAGTAAAACTTGGCGAAGAGAACATCACCAATATAAGATACGCGGAGACACTGCTATAGTCTGTAACTGTCAAGAAGATCTACAGGACATGATGAATAAGCTGAATGTCGAATGCAAAAACTATGGAATGTCGCTAAACACAAATAAAACTAAAGTAATGATCATTGAAAAAACACCAGGAACTGTTTGTAAAATACAGGTGGATGGAGAAAAACTTGAACAAGTGAAGGAGTACATGTACCTTGGAAGCTGGATCAGTGAAGGTAGAAGAGCTAACATGGACATTAAGAGAAGAACCGGAATTGCAAAGGGCGCATTCTGGAACCATAAAGAATTATTGAGAAGAAACATAAGTTGGAAAACGAAGACCAGGATTTTGGAAACGTATGTTATGTCAGTCTTTTCATACAGAGCAGAAGCATGGACGCTGAATGAAGAGGCAAAGAGGATGATAGACTCTTTTGAAATGTGGACACTGAGGTGCAGCAAAGATGCTGAAGATAACATGGAAGGATAAGATCAAGAATGAGGAGGTACTGAGAAGAGCGGATCATATGCAAAAAGGACAGCTGCTGGAGAGGTTGAAAAAGAGAAAGATGGAGTTGTGCGGGCATGTTCTGAGAGGATCCAGCGGGGAGATGTTCAAGAAGGTGGTGATGGGGAAGGTGGATGGAAAGAGAGGAAGTGGAAGACCAAGAAGAGGCTGGGTAGACGACGTCTGTGATTGGAGTGGAGTGAGAGGCGGAGTCACGGAGTTGGAGAGAAGAAGTGGGGACAGAATGGGTTGGAGAGACCTTCGGAACGAAGAAGCCACCTAATGATGATGATGAAAGATGAAAAATTATTCTTTGGTTCATTACAATCTAGCCTAGTAACAGACACAATATTTCTGACACTGAATACATTTCCTGAGATCCATAGATGTCCCTAGATACCAAGAACATGCAAATCTTCCATTTACTTAGGTATGTATTTTTTGGCAAATTTTCAAAAAATATGGCTAGGGCTTAAGAGGTTAAAAGAAAAGTGTTTTATTGAATAACTTCAACCAGGGATTTATTTTGTGTTGAGACTCCATACACAATCTGGTGTAAATACATTTTATTGTAGCCATTTATTTACTATAATAAAATGTATAAATAAGTTATTTGTACATCCTTGAAAAACATCCATTTACTCTTTAACGTCCGTGAATGAACCCTGTGATTATTTCAACTCTGCATGTGACAATATGCAACACGTTTTATCTTGGATTAACACAGAGTGTGTATTACTGATATTCAGATCATATGACTACATCCTTTAGCCACAAGCTCGTATATGAGGTTTTTGGGGTGCACTCACCACAGCAGCTTTGAAGGCCAACACCCGCAACTTCACATGCCACTGCTCTCTGTACAACATTTATGGCTTTTTAAGTTCACCATCTGAATGAATGCCTTCCCACAAGCTCTACAACTATATGGCCTCTCTCCTGTGTGGATTCTCATGTGTGTCTGGAGGTGTCCCTTTTGCCGAAATCCTTTTCCACAAACTGCACAACTGAAGGGTTTTTCCCCTGTGTGAACTCGCATGTGCTTTCCCAATGTCACACTGTGACCAAATCTTTTGCCGCAATCTTTACAACTGTACGGCTTCTCGCCCGTGTGGGTTCTCATGTGTACCTTCAGATCTCCGTTTTGACGAAAACCTTTGCCGCAAACTGAGCAACTAAAGGGCTTTTCCCCAGTGTGAGTTCTCATGTGCGTGTTCAGATTTCCTCTCTCATTGAACCGTTTGTCACAAAGTGTGCAACCAAAGCGTTTCTCATCGGTATGTGTTTTCATGTGGCGTACAAGATTCTTCATTTTTGTAAATGTTTTACCACAAACATCACATGTCCTGTGATCTTGAAGGTGAGGTGTCAAGCTCTCTGTAGGCTCTAAATGTTTCCCACACAAACCACAATCGTTTGAATGAACTTTTACATGATTCATTAAAGAAATCTTATTAGAACAAGATTTTCCACACACTTTGCAGCGACGTGCAAAAGAAAATAGATTTGCTGATCTCAGTTCATGAGACGATTCCATAGATGTCTTGAACTTGTTACTGGTAGATGAACTTTGTCCTTTCACTCTCTGTGTCTTCCATGATGTCAGTGTGTTTAAATCCGACTGATATTCCCTATTTAGTCTCCATTCATCGACGTCATCAATTCCGTAACAGTTTGAAGAGAGGAGCTGGCCATCGCTTGTCAGTTCAAAATCAATAGCTGGATTCCAGTTAGTGGCTTGTTCTGATAATCCACCATCCTCTCCATCAGGTTCAGTTTTCAAATGTTGAGTTGAGGTGCTGGGTAGAGGGTCTTCTTCTCTGTCTGCATCCATATGGGTTTGACTAAGCTGTGAGAGTCGAAGACTCTCGCCATCATTTTCACTCTTCCCAGGGACAGGAGTGAATGTGAACTTTATGATATCCGTCTCCTTCAGCCCTTGGAGATGTTCTCCCTCCCGACTGGTCCAGAGTTCCTCCTGTTCCTCTTTAATCTTCGGGGGCTCTGGGTCCTCATGGCCCACACTGGGGCTCCTTTCCTGTTGCACATGGGGAACCATCTCTTCACAGACACGGAGCTGAAGGGGGTCTGGAGAGAGGAGCACATAGTGAAATGATAGAGATAGATGGCCATTCCACAGCTGGAACTACATGCATTTCATGTAGCCTATTCCTATAGCCTAATATTCTTACAGTAAGTGGCGAATGCATTGAGAAAGATGTGTTAAATCAAGTGTGTCACAGACAACATTATAACAAGGAACACTATACATTCATTCACAAAGTCTCCAAAACGGCTAAATAGTGAATACTCATCATTGAAAAGGGGAGACCTTCCACAATCTTCATTGGCCATGACAATGTTGAGCATCATGCAATTAACTGAAATGTAATATTTTATTAACCTCTTAAGCCCGGAGCCCTATTTTCTGAAAATCCACCTAAAATACAAACCTAAGTAAATGGAATATTGCTCCATTTGCATATTCTTGTGTATTCTTCGGTTCAAATAAACTCAGCAAGACCGACGGCTTCTCAGTTACAGTGGGTGACAATATTGTCACAAGGAAAGATGAAATTACCTACCTGGGCTCCATCCTAGAGGCTAATCTTTCCTGTGACAAAATGGCATCCAATGTAATAAAAAAAGTCAACCAACAAACTCGATTCTTGTACCGGATCTCCTCTCTGGTAAACAAGAACACCCTGAAGATTCTGGCAGGAGCACTCATACAAGGGTACTACGACTATGCTTGCACCTCATGGTACCAAAGCACCTCAAAGGCGCTAAAAACAAAATTACAAACATCTCAAAACAAACTGGTCAGACTACTGCTTGACCTTACTCCTAGAACCCACCTCACCCCTGCCCACTTTGACAACCTAGGATGGCTTAGAGTAGACGACAGAGTACAGCAACTTGCAATGGGCCTGGTCTACAAGATACACTACACGACCAAGGTACCCATGTACATGTAAAAACCACGATCACAACACCAGAGGGAGCTCCACAAATCATGTTAAACCCAGATTCGGCTCAAACAAGGGACTAAACACGTTTCGCAATTATGCCACATCAATGTGGAACGTAGGGCTGGGCGATATGGCCAAAAACGTTATCGCGATAAAATTATACAATTATTTTCATATAACTCTATATCAATAATTATCGTCGATATAATGTCTGTCAAGTTTAATTAACTTCTTATGCCCGGCGCCGATGGACGGGCTATTAATAGACTTGTTTTGCTGCTGCGAATGTCTCGAGTTGATGTCGTCATCAGTCCGCGCACGTTAGCAGTTAGCCGACAAGCGGCGGTGTATCCCATGACAAAGTACTAAATATGACCCTAAAATACTCTGTTCCGCCCCAATACATTGCAACGACGTCCACCGTATACCCCACACAGCCACACTACTATAACCGTGGCATCAGAATTCATGCGACACACCCACTCGGCACGTAAACTATAAAATAGCGCTGTGCAAGCTAATTATCCTAGCCAGCCTTGTTTACAAAGTACTAAATATCACCCTAAAATACTCTGTTCCGCCCCAATACATTGCAACGACGTCCACCGTATACCCCACACTACTATAACCGTGGCATCAGAATTCATGAGACACACCCACTCGGCACGTAAACTATAAAATAGCGCAGTGCAAGCTAATGATCCTAGCCAGCCTTGTTTACTACCCAGAGTAGGGCTGGGCGATATGGCCTCTAAATGATATCGCGATATTTTGACATTTCCTCTAAAGCACTTAAAAATTCTTGATTTAACCCTTTGATGCATACAGTCACGCCAATATGATGATTATAATAAGTCCCTGCAACATATGTTTGCATTATTAAACCATGAAGATGCTTTAAAAAATAATTTAATGAAAATGTACTAAGAGTAGTCTACTGACACACTAATAAATTTTTTTATTTATTTTACATCCAAGACAATTTATATAAAAACTCTTGGGTGCCTAAGACTTTTACACAGTACTGTGTTTTCTATCCACTTTAGCCAAACACATATATATATACACACACTACTGTGAGAAAATAATAATCACACACAAAGGTATAATGGCTTATAGCTAGGGATGCCCCGATCACGTTTTTTGCCACCGATACCGATCACCGATCGTCGTGAGCCATATCGGCCGATACCGATCCGATACCGATCGTTTTTGATTAAAAGAAATTAAAATTTATTTTATATAATTATTATTATTTTTTTTATAAAATATATATATTATATAATTAGACTTGTACTTGTATTATCTGCGAGACATCGCCACCACGCAACAAGCTCCACTGTCTGTGTGTACTCTAGTAGCCTCCAGCTACGGCCAGGTTCTCCGGAGCTGCAGCTGGACCTATACTCGAGTAGCCTCGAGCTACGGCCAGGATTATCCGGCGCTGCAGCTGGACCCTAGTATTGGTATAACGTTAAATCACATTTAAATTCACAAGCCCTCAGCTCGAATACGCATCGAATCAGTGTTATAAGACATTGATATCAGGAGCTATCTGTAGCTACTGCTAGCCGGATATATAACGTTAATACAACGCCTCAGTGAATTATTTAGTTCAATGGGACATTTCGTTTTGAACAGTGAACTAGCTTGCGCTAACGTGAGCTAACAGCTAACAGCTAACAGGTATCATACACTCTACTAGACTTTGTGGAGCGTTTGTTTATGTCAGGAGCTATCGGTAGCTGGCCGGCTAGATACCGTTCGGTTAGACAATGCCTCATCATGTATTAAACTAAAAGTGAATAGTTGACTGGGTCATTTTGTAACGGTAGCTAAGCTAACATTAGCTCAAGGAGACGCCGTCCTCCCGTGTCCCCGTGTCCCGTGTCTCACTAGACTAGACCCGTGTTTACATGCGTACGGGAGGGGCTGGAGGAATGAGCAGACGCCGCACCACCGGTGTCTGAGACAGAACTCAGCGACAGCGTGTGATATCGGGTTTGACGATCGGTGAAAATAAAGCATTATCACCGATCACCGATCGCATATTTATACTGAATATCGGCCGATAACGATCGGTGGCCGATCGATCGGGGCATCCCTACTTATAGCAGACTTAATGATTTTAGAATATTTCAGATAATGAAATTAAATGTTTATATCATCAACTATCCAGTTAGTATTTATACTGTCTGTAACGTTTGGCTACTTTAAATCATTGAATGTAGAGAGAGAGCGAGAGAGAGAGAGGGGGCGAGAATGAACAAGAGAGCCAGCCCCCCCCCCCCCCTCGGGTTTTGTTCTAGGTTCACGTTTTGATTGTCTAAGCCAGTGGTTCCCAAAGTCGGGGTCGCGACCCAAAGGTGGGCCGTGAGCAGCCACGGGTGGGCCGCGAGATGATTTCCACAAAAAAAAATAAAAAATGTCAGGCCACTGAACTTAGAAGCAGGCCAGGACAGTGTTTCTAGTTGTATTCAAAAATTCGAATGTAAACAGGAAGAGATGGAGATGGAGACACACGGAGATGGAAATTGGATGATATACAGAAACGAATAACCAATAAATATGAAGTTATGTTTAAACTTCTTGTTGTGAAGGATCAGATTAAACCGAATATATATATTTATTTATATATATATATTTAAATAGTATTTGTATATCGTTTGATATCCCCTGTATATTCCTTGTACAATATGCACTGAATATCCCTTTAGTCTACTAAACAGCCCATAATAGTTTCATTCTACCATTGGACGAGAACCTGGCGCCAGCAGCCATACCCCTAGGTTCAAGTTCAATCGTGCCGCCCAACATGTCGTGGCAAGCCCGGTTCCGCATAGGAATACGTCTGGCGAAATACGAATGGTACTATTTGTTCACAGCGCATATATATATGGCGCAAGTAAAGTAGAACTTTCTTTTAGTCCATTAGTTCTTTACCCTCCAACCGAGTAACAGACGCGAAGCCTCACCCACGACGCACGTGTGGTGCAGTAAGGCCTACTTGGCCTCAGAATAGGCATTGAGATATCGTGTGGATTAATAGTTGAATTGTCATAGTTTGGCACTATACCGTCGAGTTGGACGTATTCTATTAAGCTAATAATAGTCTATTTATGTATGGTGCATCGTTCGGTTAGAGTTATAAAGTTATCAGTACCCCCATCGTTCCTGACGTTATCTGGAGTCTTAACCAGGCTGGGCAGACCACTAGTGGTGCTTGCATCCGAGGAGCTCCGGGCCAGGGCGACTGGACCTGTACATTGGATTACTCTACCCGGACGACGGCGAGCCTTCCACGGCTTGGATTATGCTTTGGGTGCTTTGATTATTCCATGGATAACGGCCAACACTGCGGAGTGTTGGAACTACCCCCCGGAGAGGAGTCCAGGTGAGACGGCGCTCTACACCAGTGAGGTCGCCTCACGTCTCTCCGTTGTGGACCGGCAGCTACCGTCCACCAGAGGGTCCAGCTGTATTCGTCTGTGGACCGAGGTTCTGTGGGCACCGTGTTCAAGACTTTGAATTCTCCCAAGAAATCGTCGGCCAGATGGGATACCGCCAGCGGCTTCTCTAACCCCCCCCTCCTACTGTCTTACAACCAGCGGGACCCCCCCCCCCCCTTAGTGTATCCAGCTATAATCATTTAAGTACCATCGCTATAGTTTCCTAGAGAACCGGGTTGTATACTTACTCCCTGCGTAACCAGAGATTGGACATTCAATGTTGATTTACCTACGAATACTCATTTGCCATACAAGTGCATTTCAAATCATAAGTGTAAACAAGTGAACGTTGTATATACCTTTTGCTATATTAAATATTCGATTTGTACATTTGTGTGGACTTCGTTTCATCAGGTGGGAAAGTGTTCATCATATCTATATCATGTACTGGATGGCCAGAAGTTAAAGTACAAGAGGTAGTGGTTTAATACCATACTTAAGAATACAGTCAGGGAATTGTACCCCTCAGTTACACTTCTGTTGTCAAGCATTGTCAATATAACCCACCCCCTTTCCTCACGAATGGAACTAGTCTTGTGGAGTCCGCTTTGACTGTTTTCCAGGGTTAGCAGCTATCGCTAGTTAGCTTAGCATAATCCTAATGGATACCTTGGTTAGCAGCTACCGTTAGCTCATTGCCCGTGTCAATTAAATTGCATGTTATTAAAGGTCCGCGCTGGTCTGTCTAATGAAATTACAACCGCAACATTATATCGCACTGTACAGCCCTGACTACACTAACGTTAGCCTATAGCTCCGCCGTCCCTGCTACACTCGGGACGAGTACACTAACGTTAGACTATAGCTCAGCCGTCCCTTCTCGAGGAAAGCACTGCGAGTGTCTCTCGGCCACGGGCGGCGCCATATAAACTAATACTCGATGTTCGCGATATAGTACAGTACTACATCTCGGGTAGAACAATCCGCGATACATCGAGTATACTCGATATATCGCCCACCCCTAACCCAGAGGTTCAGCACGGGTCTCCTTCGCTCTCGGCCATCTCCTTCACTGATTGGTTGTTAGTGCGTGTGCTCATATCCAAGCTTGGAAAATCAATATATCGAAACTTTGCGACCACGTTTCATGTTTATTTCGAGGAAATAATTTATCGCGATAGTTATCGTTATCGTTTTATCACCCAGCCCTAGTGGAACGCCCTACCCAAAGCTGTAAAGGAATGTGAATCACTACCCACTTTCAAAAACACTCAAAGAACACCTACGGGAGACTGCAATTAGAAACTGGCCCATGTAAATGTCCTAACCCAACCCCCTCCAATGTACAGTAAATGAGCAAGTATGGTTGTCAATATTCCAATGTACAGTTTTGCTTGTACAGTGTTTTTTCAAGGGCTTTTTTTGCCCCCCTTAATTGATTTTCGGGGGCTTTTTTTTGTATTTCGGGGGCACTGAATATTTATACATTTTTATATTTTTACTCCGTGCTGCTCTTGACTTGAAATCAAATAAATGTCTGTGGGCAGTCGGCCCGACATTAACAGCAGTCTGTTATAATCACATTTTTATGAGCTAACGAATTCCGTTATATTGGACATTTGTATTAATTATATCAAGCGAAGAACTGAGAAATTTGGCAGAGAGAGACGGCAACATTATCGCGGGGTCCAACGCTATGCGATTGCTGAAACCAACGACAACCTCCGCCTCCCAACAAAGCGATAAACTAGAGCCATATGAAATCAGTTTTATTATTTTCCAGATTCCATTTTATTTTTTCCCAAATTCCGTTTTAATATTTCAGAATTCTGTATTTAGCTTGTTATGCTCGTTTTACCATCAGAAATAGTGTCTAATAAGTGGGAATGAATAAATGTCCACAATTGAATAATATATAACAGTCCATTTCATCTTTTTAAGTGCTGCAACTCAGAAATAGTTACATTTTACACAATATTTTTCAAATAATATTGTGACAAAAAAAATGCACACAAAGAAATACACATTTCAAGTGTAAACAATAGATACAGCTACTCAGGGCTCTACGCTAACCTTTTTCACTAGGGGCACAGGTGCTCCTAAATGAAAAAGGTTAGGAGCACACAAAGAAATTTAGGAGCACCCAAAAAATATTTAGGAGCACAGTGAAAATATTTCAAGTAAAAGAGTTTTTTTTTTAATAAATGTATATTTGTACTGTGCGTGCATGTGTGTAAATTAGCTCTTGCTACAACCCTGCATGTTTACATTTTGTATTTTGTACTTGATGTTCATTAACATGTGCTGTCCCTATCAAATAAACTATCAAATCAAACTACTGCTACAAAAGTAAGAGTCACTTAACTTTAGCTTTTGCCCCTTTTATGCATACAATGCCTATGTTTTGGCTGTGTTTTTTCAGGGTTGCCTATTGAAATACTGTACACCTCCAGTACAGAAACATTGTTTATGAGTTTGCGTGTCAGGTAGACCATTGATTGACAGTCGAGTCTGCCAATTACGTCACACCGCTTGCACTCCAGCCGTCCGGCGCTGCAGCTGGACCCTAACCTCGTTCCCAGCTTTATCTCGAGAGATAAAAGCTGGACCCTATTGCCCACCTCTGCTGTTAATAACGCTAGCCAAGTTAGCTGTACACACATACACAGTGGGCCAGTTACTTTGGTGTAGGGGTGTAACAATGCATCGATAAAGGGGAAAATTCAACTGCATCGATTTGAAAATGTTAGAATCGATTATCGCAATTTGAATGTGTACACAGTGTTATGTTGTTATCATGTCTGTTACAGTCAACACAACGGCATACGCTACTGCATCAACGTTATGATTAACAAAGCAAGGCATTCGTTTTGTTGCATTAACGTTATATTACTATTGCTATCGCTAAATCTAGGTGTTCTAAAATATATTGCTATTGGTAAGACTAGAAGTTACATGTCTTGGGGAAACTCTCGCATATCGCAATGGTGGCGTTTCAGGAAGTAAACAAGCCAAATGAGAGCTTCCGATTGGTCATTTGCTTTCTTTCTCATGAAACCAGTCACGTCACTCTACTGTGATTGGACCGTTGGCTTGAGTGCAATGTGGGACTTGTAGTTTTTTAACGATCTCGCAGCGGAGGAAAAAAAGACGAGAGAGGCTATAATCTGTATTCGCAGTTTCGCACAGCGTGCGCGTAATTGATTTTTACGGTTCGCACACAAATATTTTTAGGGACATATGCGAGCAATTTGGTCGCACTGTAGAGCCCTGCAGCTACTACTGACATTATCACAATGACAATGTCAGTAGCCTAGCTATATCTATTATATTGTGATGAAATATAGTAATGCATAATTTAGGCACCTTTAGTTTAGTTTATTTCGTTTATAAAGGACAGTGTGTGTACTGACAATCATTTGCATTAAACAAATGGATGGGTGCACCAGATTTAGCTAGAAGCTATCATTTCCATCTATAGTCCTATGTACTGTAACGTTACATAGCTATTTAAGTTTATTTAGTTTATAAAGGACAGTGTGTAATGAAAGACAATCGTTTGCATTAAACAAATGGATGGGTGCACCAGATTTAGCTAGAAGCTATCATTTCCATCTATAGTCCTATGTACTGTAACGTTACATAGCTATTTAAGTTTATTTAGTTTATAAAGGACAGTGTGTAATGAAAGACAATCGTTTGCATTAAAGGGGAACTATCTTATAAATGGCCTTTTTCAGTGTTTAGCATTGTTTCCTAGCTATGTGGACTTATATTAATATGATCTATGTCTCTAATTCTCATATTGGCGCATTCTTCCAATTCTCCTCTCACAATATATTCACCCTCACTGAACTGAGTCATCTGAAAATGTGATGATTTGTGATGTCAGAGAGACTCCGCTGCATGATAATGTTCAGGCGGCGCAGTGGTTTAGGTGCCCAGGCTCAAAACGGCTTAAGATCTTGAGGTAGAAAAATGCTGTTTTTGAGGACTTCATTAGAAATACAAAACAATGAATTAAAAAAAATAAAGAATTACAGAGGTGTTCCATAAACTCACAGGAATTGTGTAAAAGTGCCCAAATAGTGAAAGAAATAGTAAAATAGTTCCCCTTTAAACAAATAGATGGGCGCACTAGATTTAGCTAGAAGCTATCATTTCCATCTATAGTCCTATGTACTGTAACGTTACATAGCCATTTAATCACAATAGTGATTTTTGCGGGTCCAGTCCGCGGTACGTTGACAGAATTTGCAAAACACCTTATCGCCGGAGGCATAAAAGTAATTAGGATACTGCTCTGCTCTGAATTTAGGGCTTATTGCGGAATTTCTTAGCTTCTTGACAGCGTTAACACCGAAGCAGCGAGACGCTTGGACACTGCTGTGTTGTGTGTAACACGCAGCGGTCCCCGCCTCCCCGGTCAACAAACGTTCCACCAAAAAACTGAATTTCAGTCCAGATTAGGCCAAATTCTGCAATATTCCACGTTTTGCAGTTTATTCCATTTTTATTAGTCAATTCCATGATTCCGTCCGCGATTCCGTGAACGCGGATTTAATATGGCTCTACGATAAACTCATCCCAATAGTATGCAACTGCAGAGCCGCAGAGCCAGCGGCGCTATCAGGTCCGGTCTGGGGACCACTCAGCAGCGCCACCGACCCAACAGCTGAATTGCCAATGGCTGAATTGGAGTACTGCACTGTGCGGGCACAACTGTCAGCTATGCGGCTCTGCAGCTGCACGCCTCTCGCTAATCCAGCACCAAGCTGTCGCACCGCCATTCTCATCAGCAAAACACAGGTCGCGAGCAAATCATTCTCACAGGACATTATGACGGAGATATTTAAATATGTCGGACTTCAACAGAATATATATATATAATTAGTAAACTGTCGGGGGCATTTTGTGCCCCCCTCAACTGATTTGAGGGCATTTTGTCCATTTTCACGGGCATTATTGCCCCAAGCCCCCGTTAATTTCGAACCCTGGGTCCATAGATGTACGTCCTAGATACCAAGAATATGCAAATAGCCCTTGTAGAAGTGGAGCAATATTCCATTTACCTAGGTATACATTTTATGCAGATTTTCACCTGGGGTGGAACAGGTTAAATCTGTTTTGATCAGACGCCGATGTCAACGTCACTCTCCCCACCCTCTCACATTAGCAGGTGAGCAGCTGTGGTGGAGAATACACTTTAAATGCTTATATATATAGGGAATATATTTGCGTTATTTAGATGGTGTACTGTGTCTTCATAAATGTTGCTCTCACTAACTAAGCAATGAGAGCAAGGCAGGAAGTGCCTTGGAAATGACAGGAAGCGGCCAAGAACACTGACTGGTCATAATTACCCTTACACACATGTGTACACTCACATACACACACACACACACACACAGACCACACACACACACACACACACACACACACACACATCAGTTATGTAAGGGGGCTTTTAATTGACAGGAATTCGGAGAGACATTAAGACACCAGTAGACACACACACACACAGACACACACACACACATACACACACATAGACATACACACACACACACATGGGGACACACACACATAGACACACACACACAGACGTACACACACACGTTGACATACGGTCGGTTGCACCATATGCCGGTAGGCCTCTGATCAGCTATATGTGGGAACGGAGGGAGTCCTGTACGATACTGTAATACTGTAGGGCTATAATTATGAACTATGCTATATTTGAGTAAATGGACCCACTGTGTGAACTAAGGTGCAAATCACTAGAGGAGACAGTTTGTCTCAGTTGGATTTGATAACTACAATAGGAGGATATATTACATAACAGTAGCCTAGCACACACACCTTCACACGCACGCACATATATACGCACGCACACACACACATGAATTCACACACACTCACATCAGCATAAGTCATTTGCACGCATTTGGTGCCCATTTTGGTAAACAACTTAAACACGTCAGTCTGACGCATGTCTGACGTAGGTTTGGGCTATAAAAGTACACTGCTAGTTTAGGAATATGGGGTTTTTGGTTGACGTCATTGATGATTTTGTCTTGCATTAAACCAAGTCCTCCGCGGCTGTTACAATTGAGTCCTGTGTTCTGACGTCTCCTTTAAACAATGAGCTATAAACAGACAGCTCTTATCTACTATATTTACTATTACTATTACTATTACTATTTTCTATATCTACTATTTGATGGCATTTTGAAGACAGACAAGATGGAGCGTTTTTTATCAAACTATAAAAACACGAAGGAAAAAGAGTCTGAGAAGCAGATTGCCCAGGTCCTCAAATAATTTTTTTTAAAGTGGAGTACGATGGAGCCGTGGGGATTAGACTGGGTAGGGGTTGAGGAGGATGCTACCGGTCAACATATCATTTATTGCAAAGCTTGTCGTGAGACTCCGGCTGCAAACACGGCTAGTGTTCGAGGAGCTTGTGTGGATCTTTTTGTCAGCGGGACGAAGACTGTAAAAAAATTGGGATGTAAGGTAGGGCTGGGCGATATGGAAAAAAATCATATCGCGATAACGATATGATAATTTTATTTTATTTCTCGATATCGATAATTATCGAATTGTTATAAGTATAAAAAAAATTAAAAAAAAAAAGAAAACGTTTTTTTTTTTTTTTTAACAACAGATGTATGTTTATTTTGCAGCAATTCTTTGTCATTGCCGCCATCTTTAGTGTTACATCCCCTCACACTCCAGTTCTCAGGCTGCAGCTGGTTTAAAAGCTAAAGTAAACCGGCTTCTCTGCTGGCTGTGGCTCCAGAGGAGTTGAACAGTTCTGGCTCTGCTAGTTTATTTTCGATCTTTTGGCGCTTTTTTGGTGGACAAACCACCGCACATGTGCACTGTGACTCGTGACTGGAGTCTAGTTCTGCTAGAACACATAGCCTACTGTGTACAGACGGTTTCAAAATGTATTTTAAATTAGAAAGCAAACAAAATAAATGGACAAGAGAAAAATAAATCTGAATTTGGTCAGTATTGTCATTTGGACAAGCAAAGCCATTACTTTAAGTTGCAGGCAAGAAAGACAAGTCTGTCCACTGTCTCTGGTTTTAAAACTGCCCTGTTGCAGGTAAAAAAAAAAAAAAAAAAAAAAGGTTTTCGATTTTTTTTCTTTTTCGATATTCGATATCGATTATTAAAATATATCGCGATATTTATCGTTATCGTTATATCGCCCAGCCCTAATGTAAGGATGTTTAATAACCATTTATCATAAAAATTCAGTGCCCCCGAAATACAAAAAAAAGCCCCCGAAAATCGATTAAGGGGGGCAAAAAAAGCCCTTGCATTTTTATTTTTTTTTCTAACCCTGTATGGACCTCAGGGAATGTATTCAGTGTCAAAAATATTGTGTCTATTACTAGGCTTGCTTAAATTGTGATGAAACAAAGGAGAATATGAATTATGATTTTTCTTTGCATCTTTGACAGTGAATAACACCATGATAATAATGACCAAACTTAAAAAACTGCCACTGACCTCGTTCAGTACCCTCTTGAGATCATGTGTACAAAAAATCTAAGGAAATTAATAAAGGGAAGATGATAAAACCGAAGGTTCTGTAGATACAGTACTGAATTCTCCCACCCGGACCAATGCCATTTGAAATATTATTATAGAATATAGAATAGATGCTTATACATTACTTTATTATAGCCAATTTGCACATTTATATATATATATATACAATTTATAGTATCTTTCAAATGCCGAGTTCAATTTGGATTTAGTATCACCAGGCGTGCATAAGAACAGATAATGATATCTACTGTAATCGACTGTACTTTTTTTATTTCCCCCACAGTGCAACAGTTTTGAAACTAATCTAATTGTTTCTACATGCTAACAATAGGGAGGAGAAACTATCTGCGTTTCAATATTGGTCAAAAACGTTACCTTTTGTGGCTTATTATCGCGAATAATAACAGTTATTGACATATTCATAATTCAACTCTGAACTTTTAACCCCCATAGAACTTGAAGGGAAAAGTAGTTAGGAAAAATTCCAACGCTGATCGGCAGCTATGCATCCCCTCCACAATAGATAGACTTCAGCAAATCGAGAAGGTAAAACGATATGACACTTTTAACCTATTGCTAAACTAACGTATTGATGATAATATACATTCTACATGCTTGTGACATGTTAGTGATGTTAAAGGGGAACTATCTTATAAATGGCCTTTTTCAGTGTTTAGCATTGTTTTCTAGCTATGTGGACTTATATTAATATGATCTATGTCTCTAATTCTCATATTGGCGCATTCTTCCAATTCTCCTCTCACAATATTCACCCTCACTGAACTGAGTAATCTGAAAATGTGCTGATTTGTGATGTCAGAGAGACTCAGCTGCATGAGACTCTGCTGAGACTCTGCTGAGACTCACACACACTCCACACAGTTCCCACCGTGGTTGGAGCCCAGGCTCAAAACGGCTTAAGATCTTGAGGTAGAAAATTTTTGTTTTTGAGGACTTGATTAGAAATACAAAACAATGAATTAAAAAAAATAAAGAATTACAGATGTGTTCCATAAACTCACAGGAATTGTGTAAAAGTGCCCAAATAGTGAAAGAAATAGTAAAATAGTTCCCCTTTAATACTTGAAAACGTTTGATTTTAAAATCGCTAATCCAGCACCAAGCTCACGCACCAGTAAACTGTCGGGGGCATTTTGTGCCCCCCTTAAATGATTTTCGGGGGCATTTTGTCCATTTTCACGGGCATTTTGCCCCGAGCCCCCGTAAATTTCGCACCCTGCCACAGGCTATCCATCCACAACGCTGGCGTGGTCCCGAGTGTGGCGGAGAGCGGCAGCACTTAGTTTCCCCTAATGATGAACAATGATGACACAAGTTGTGATATTTAACTAGCTATGTGCATTAGGGCTGCACGATTTTGGGAAATAATCTAATTGCGATTATTCTGACAGATATTGCGATTGCGATTTGCGATGCGATTATAACATAATTAAAAAAAAATTGACGAGAAGAATGTTGCTGCTTTCTGTAGTCGGGTCCCAACTGCAAAATTACTGTATTACCCTGTATTATACACTTTTACTATCATGTAGACTATTCTGCTTTGTGTTTACATGTGATGTATTGTATACATGCACATTTATTATGTTCTTGTGTGATGTATCGCACATTTTATTGCTGTGTGATGTATTGCAAATGTTATTGCTGTCATCTTGGCCAGGTCTACCTTGCAAAGGAGATCTTGTATCTCAATGGGACTTCATGGTTAAATAAAAAAAAAAAAAAAAAAAAAAAGTTTAATTGCAGGCTTGGCGATTTGATAATTGCATCATTCCAAATCGCGATTTCGATTAAAAAACGATTAATCGTGCAGCCCTAATGTGCATTCACATTCACCAACGTTAAAATAGTGTTATAATAACGTTAAATGTTCGCTCAAATAACGTTAGTTTTAAGTTGGAGAAGGGCATATATATCCCACAACGCATCGCTCTTAACACTTTGGACGCCAACAACGAGTATACTCGTTATAGGGCTGGGCGATATGACGATATTATATAAATATCGGGTACAGTTCATTAACGATACACTTTTTCAACGTATCGTGGATATCGTGATGTTTTGCCCAAGAGGATTGTGTCGCGTCAATCTGTCCACACGTTACTCGTTCATATCTCAGCCTGTGCTGAGATATGCCCATTCCGCGGTCTACTAATAAAGTTTTCAATCAGACAGATGTATGGAAAGGCTTTTATTATAACATTCGTTGTAGTAAAATCATTATGCCTCATTTAGTCATCCTGTGAAGCACTGGTCTCCTACTCGACGGCCGCGGGGAGCTAACGTTAGTAGCTTTGTTGATGTTCAGCACACGGGACATTCAGGAAGTCAAAAAATAATAACGCTTGACGATTGGTGCTAAGAACAGCAGGGCGGGTGCAAGCGGTGTGACGTCATTGGCAGACTCGACTGTCAATCAAAATGATTATGTTTCCGTCAGAATGAATGAATGAAAACTGTATTAAAAGGTTGCAGAATGGGTACAATACAGTACAGGAGGATGAAGACCAGAAAAAGACTTTCGGCTTTTTTACATAAGGGTCCTCCATTTTCAATTCATCAAAACATTTAGAGACATACATATATACAGTAGTTTCATAAAAATGCTAAAATGCTATTTATTTATTGATTGATTGATTTAAAACTTTAACATATTGCAGAATGGGTACAGTACAGCTCAATACATACAATTGTTAAGGGGATGCAGACCAGAGAAAGACTTTAGTCTTGTTTACATCAGGGTCCCCCATTTTCAATTCATCATATTTCATATCTAAATCATATAATATCTCATATGCAATATATAATCTAATAATCTAAATCTAATATAAAAATGCTAAATGCATGGGTATTTTATTTTGTCTTTAATGTTAGCTTGCAAACTCAAATACTGTCTTGGTAAGCCTCATAATGAATTGTTTGGGGTAAAAAAGAAAAACATCGTGATGTGTATCGTGTATCGCTGAAAGGTCAGAAAATATCGTGATATCATATTTAGGCCATATCGCCCAGCCCTAACTCGTTATTGGGATCAATATTTCATTTTTTCGCCATGGCATTCATAATTCATCCAGCCTCCCTCCGGGATGCAGCTGGACCCTGTTCTGATATTGCAACGCCTCAATACCGCCGCCTGGTGGATTTCGGGCGAGTTACACTCCACGCCAAACCGGAAGTGGCGCTTGGTGCATCAGGGAAATTCCTCCGGCAGAGATATATTGTAACGTGGGTAGGGATGGGTACCGAATTCTGTACTTTTTTGACTATTTTTCTTTTTTTGTACCTTTTTTCTTTTCATGTCAACGTTCACACGCACAATATATGCTTACCTAGGATTTGACTTGATTCAACAACAAAGCAGTTGGAGCAATGGCAAGCCGAAAACTGTCGAAATTGTAGTTATTTGAAGTTTTGGATTTATTTTTCACGACTGAGGTAGGTAAATTACATTTCTTGAACTAACGAAACGAAAAAAGGTACCGTTGGGTACCGGTATCGATTCACAGGTACCGGTTCAAATGTGAAAGGTACCCATCCCTAAACGTGGGTCTATACACAATTGAGTGCATTGGGATCGCTTTCTAAACGCAATAATCAATATGATTTCGGCATTTATTGCGTCATACAAACGGGAAATGGATCTAGCAGATCGACGTCAAATAATTGGAATATTTTTCCTCCAGTCACATCTGCGAACGGTAAGAGGAACGTTATTTTCAGTAGGCTTGGGCGGTATGACGGTATTATAGCGGGGTATTTAGAAATACCGACAGTATTGATTTTCAATACCGTCCGTCACCGTCAAAATCACAGATGCGCTTCAGTTTCTATAACAGTGAAACGGAGTTTTGAGTGTAGTGCACACACTGAGTGTAGTGCACACACGCGCCAGCAGAGGGCGAGACCGCTCTAGTGGAGCGAGTGGGTCACAACGGTGTTCACGTTTTACGGTAATGTTGCGACAGTGCTGTGAAAATACCGTAAAGCGTTGTGATGAGAGCAGTGTTGTTGTGGTGCACTGGTGGAGCAAGCAAATAATCCGTCTCTTATTATATGTGAACTAAAGAGTACAAGGTTTACACAACAGCCCCCACCCGCCTTTTTATTGTATTTGTACCGTCCTGTACTATCCGCTGTCAGCTGTTTATCTCTCTCTGTGAGCTACTGAGCTTGAACAACTAGCGTTAGCTCACGTTAAGTAGCGTTAGCTCTGCGGCTAATCTTAGATTACCCTGAACTAAATCAATGACTAGGTTATAAAGCATTCGAGTAGTTTTCACTGCACATAGAAGTAGCCAAACAACGGGAGCATTTCGGGAGCATATCACCAAAACCCAGGCAATTTCTAGCCCTTAAGGAATCAAATAGTCTGCCATGGCTATAGGCTAGATGCTAACGCTAAAACGGTGCGGGCTTCTACCGGTGCGGGACTACCATTCTGAGAGCTGACGATGATTTATTTACTTGGTAACACGTAAACCCCCCCCCCCCCCACCCCGCTGATGAAAATGAAAGTCATACCGTCAAATACTGTGCACCGGGGTATTATAACATAAAGGTTTGCCGGTGTGAAAAAAAGGATACCGCCCAAGCCTAATTTTCAGCTTGATTGATTGTTTGCAATCAGTCTGTTCAACGTATCAACCCATACTAAATAAAGCCGTCACTGACGATCAAGGAATTATAAACGACCCCCCCCCCCCCCCCTTTCCTTCACGCATGATGAAGCATAATGTATACCGATCATATACATTTGAATTTTTTAATATAGCGTGTATAGGAAAGAAACGCCAATGGATAATCTATAATACGAGTCGGGCCTATAACTCGCGTTTTAGGAATTACTGCAGAAAACCTTAAAAACATACTTATATTCACGACGGTATTAACACAACAATGTATGAATGAAAAAATATAACGTTCCCACATCCGGAACGATAGATACCGAGGTTGAATGGGCCATAGTAATGTTGATATAGCTATAATATTTAAAAAGTTATAGCCCTGCAAAGAAGGTAAACATCTCCATAGGCTTACAGCGCTGGCAGACTGGGCACAAAGATGGGCATACTGCGTGGCAGACAATGTGTTAAAGGAGCAGGCAACACTCTACTACTGTTATCACATTTCAGAACGTTGAGGGACAAATGGATAGATTATCAAACATGTTTACAAACTTTACAATAGTTTCAGGACTCCTACAACCTTAGAATTTGTTTCTAATCACGATTGCGGGTAAACTCGCATGTCTTAATAATAAAAATATATTTACAGGTATATATTAAAAAAAAAAAAATTAATAGAAGTGCGGTATCACCGCATCCCGCGGTGATTAGCCACACACACAACCGCGGTGAGAAAATGTCATACCGCGGACAGCCCTAAAAGTTGCTCCCGATGAGCAGGTTGGCACCTTGCATGGTTGCCTCCACCGCCAGTGTGTGAATGTGTGAGTGAATGTGAGGAACAAATTGTAAACGCAGTCCATTTACTATTTGTGTGATACAAAAGCCTCTGTTCCTCTCCTTCCTTTGAGTTACTGTAAATCCCCACACATTGTTTCCATTCAAGTTAAACTGTAAGACTGTCTCTCACATCATCACATAGAATAACAAAGCCATGTCTGCTCTCCTGAAGCTCGTGGCAGTATCGCCTACCCTTTGAAACCCTGTTCCAGACTGTGTGTCACATCTAATGTCGTCCGGGCGGAGAATTTGGACCCAGGCAAGTCTAGCGGTTCATCCGAGATACATTTGGAATGCGTCCATTAGGGCTGGGCGATATAACGATAAATATTGCGATATATTTTAATAATCGATATCGAATTAAAAAAAAAAATCGAAAAAACGTTTTTTTTTTTTTTTTTACCTGCAACAGGGCAGTTTTAAAACCAGAGACAGTGGACAGACTTGTCTTTCTTGCCTGCAACTTAAAGTAATGGCTTTGCTTGTCCAAATGACAATACTGACCAAATTGAGATTTATTTTTCTCTTGTCCATTTATTTTGTTTGCTTTCTAATGTAAAATACAGTTTGAAACCGTCTGTACACAGTAGGCTATGTGTGCTAGCAGAACTAGACTCCAGTCACGAGTCACGGTGCACATGTGCGGTGGTTTGTCCACCAAAAAAGCGCCAAAAGATAGAAAATAAACTAGCAGAGCCAGAACTGTTCAACTCCCCTGGAGCCACAGCCAGCAGAGAAGCCGGTTTACTTTCGCTTTTAAACCAGCTGCAGCCTGAGAACTGGAGTGTGAGGGGATGTAACACTAAAGATGGCGGCAATGACAAAGAATTGCTGCAAAATAAACATACATCTGTTGTTAAACAATTTGACAATTCGATAATTATCGATATCGAGAAATATGATAACATTATCATATCGTTATCGCGATATGATTTTCTTCCATATCGCCCAGCCCTAGCGTCCATCCTGTTCTCTGTGGGCCCGTACAAATATCAGACCCAGAATTTCCTTGTTGAGGATGGTATCCCAGTACTGGAATGTTGGACTCTAACCCTAACCCTTGTTTTGTACAACAAGACAGCAGGAAGGGTACAACTCTCTATCCGCTGAGTAACAATGTTCATCAAAGTGTTGAGTACTACAGTGTAGGTTAGTTATATTAGGACAAGTGCATGACAGTAAGGTTAGAGTTTTTTTTGTTCTGTTGTGGTACCTGACATGCATTGCAAACTCAGATATTATGGGATAACACTGGAGAACATGGGGCTTTGTTTGAGAAAGATACAGTGCTGTCTTTTCCTGAACAGATATTATGGGAACACTGGAGAACATGGGGCTTTGGTTGAGAGATACAGTGCTGTCTCTTAAAACTCATAAACAAGTCTTGAGCAAGACAAGTTAGTCTGTTATGAAAGCCAGTGAGTATTGTATGACTCAGACTTCAGCAATAATAAAAAAATAAAACACACATGGCATGGTGGAATACCATAAACATATTTCTTGATGTTTCCTTTTTTTAAGTAAGTAAAGAGGCCTATGTTTATATCGGTGAGCCCAATTTGTAATACAAAAAGAGAGACGTGTAGCCTATTTACTTATTTATTTATTTAATATTTTATTTATTCATTTTATTATTTTATTTGTTGCCATGCCTAAAATAATAGTCAAGCATAGGGATAAAACATTTTCTTAAACAATATAATTTTTTGTTATATGAAAGAATGTTATAATAAAAGCTTTTCTATACATTTGCCTGATTGATTGAAAACGGTATTAACAGATTGCAGAATGGGTACAATACAGTACAGCTCAATACAACAACTGCTAAGACTGGAGGATGAAGACCAGAAAAAGACTTTCGGCTTGTTTACATAAGGGTCCTCAACAGGGACGTGCACAGGACTTTAGAGGGGCAGGTGCTCAAAGGCTGAAAAGGGCACTATACCTGTGTGTTTTAACCGAGCGCGCGTAGCGCACAAGCCCGATTTTTAAGGGCCCTTTTCGAGCGGGGGGCCCCCTTTTTATGCTTTTTGGGGGGTTTTGGTGATCAAATATTGAATATTGAACTATAATAATCAGTGCAGGAGCTTACTTATCCTTGAAAGACACTTTTATCACTAACTTAAAAGGCCCATACATCTCCATAAATGTTCAGGGGGGAGGGAATAAGTGCTTACCCTACAGACCCCAAGAAGTGCTGTATATTCTGTATTGTTTAATATAAATGCATTTTTTATTCCAATCCCGATTTGTATTTGAGATTCCCAAATCCCATCAGACTTGACTTCTTCATGTCCCTCAGTGAGTGTAATACCAGCATTCAACTGTATGCGCCACAGCGGTTTCTATCATCATCATCACCACCACCCACGCTATGCATAAAATATATAGGTCCGCGCAGAGGCACGCTGAGGAGGCCGTGCAAACTGCAATGGAATATGGGGCATCTCTCTCTCTCTTTACCTAATATTTAGATTCTATCCTGACATTTTCAGTTGGAAGGGCAGTCTATATGCGTAACGATTTTTTTTTAGAATCTTTTTCAAAAAGGGCACTTTTTTTATGAGGCTCAAAAAGGCAGACCTGTGCTCAAGCACCCCTTGGGCTCTATGTGTGCACGTGCCTGGTCCTCAATTCATCAAAACATTTAGAGACATACAAATATACAGTACTTTCATACAAAATTTAATTGGGTTTTGTTATTTAATTACAGGTGCCCCTAGTGAAAAAGCTTAGCGTACAGCCCTGTGGTGTCACTTTTATTTACGTTGCATCGTGGAGGAAGAGCAAAGATGGTTAGTAGGGCTCCAATATTTTCTGTTGACACATCGGGACGATGTGATAGAAATATAATAGTTACAAGCAAGGCTACCTCGAAAGACGGGGGAAGGGTATTGAAGCTGAGGGGTGGTGAAATGAGGTCTACTTATTATTCAATGTTAAGTTGAAATGAAAGCATTGTGCAGCTCAGTTTGTGGGGTATCCATTTGGAATGGCCTTGATGTAGCAATAAAAACAAGTATTGAAATGTTTAAATGCAGTCATGCAGATATATAAACAGGAATTATTGGACAAGTATAACAAGTTAGATAGGGATGCACCGATATGAAAATTTGCCACCGATACCGATTGTTCAACTAACACAATCTGCCAATACCGATATTTGTGGCAAAATTTTTTTACTTTTTTTTTTGTTGAAACTACTGTATATTTGTATGTCTCTAAATGTTTTGATGAATTGAAAATGGAGGACCCTTATGTAAAAAAGCCGAAAGTCTTTTTCTGGTCTTCATCCTCCAGTCCACTGAGCTGTACTGTATTGTACCCATTCTGCAATCTGCCAATAAAGTTCTCAATCAATCAATCAATCAGACAAATGCATAGAAAAGCTCCCACCATAACCATATAACAAAAAATTATATTATTGTTTATGAAAATGTTTTAGCCCTATGCTTGACTATTATTTTAGCCATGGCAACAAATAAAATAATAATAATAAAATTAATAAATAAAATATTAAATAAATAGGCTACACGTCTCTCTTTTTGTGTTACAAATTGTGCTCACCGATATGAACATGGGCCTCTTTACATACTTAAAAAAAGGAAACATCAAGAAATATGTTTATGGTATTAATTCCACCATGCCATGGTGCACTATCTCTGCTCTCAACCAAAGCAATGCAACAGAAAAATTTTGATTGACAGTCGATTCTGCCAATTACGTCACACCGCTTGCACCCGCCTCCTGCTGTTCTTACCACCAATCGGCAAGCGCGTATCGTATTCGTTTTTTTACTTCCGGGATGTCCGCCATTTATTTTGACGAGAGCTCATAACAAAGCTACTAACGTTAGCTCCCCGCGACAGATGAGTAGAGTACCAGCGCCCCCAGGAGTACTAAACGAGGCATAATGATTTTACTGCAACGAATGTTATAATAAAAGCCTTTCCATACATCTGTCTGATTGAAAACTTTATTAACAGACCGCAGAATGGGCACAACTCAGCACGGGCTGAGATATGAATGAGTAATCTATCTAGGTTGTCCTCGGACGTTGCTATGGTCCGGTAAATAGGCTGATGCTATTGAACGTGTAACTATATAACGTTAATGCCAGAAAACGAATGCCTTTGTTAATCATAAGTAGTAACTTTGATGCAGTAGCGTGTGTGTGGGGGCGGCGTTGTGCAGGTCGCTTGACTGAAACTTTTTTCAAAGTTTGAACGTGTGGGCCAGATTGACGCGACACAAATTGATGGATATTTATCGGCTACTGCCATCGGCACATTTGAGCTTATCGGCCGATACCGATACCCGACCGATATATCGGTGCACCCCTAAAGTTAGAGGAGCTTGAAAATAACGTGAACTAGTTCAAGATTAGAGCCTTGAAGTAAGTGGTTGTAGCTACAGCCATAATAGCTGTCACGTGGTGTGCAAGACTCCGCCCACCTGGCGCCAGCCTGTCCCGTCTGCGTGTATATTTTCCCCAACAGAGTTTCACTTCCGCGTTCAGTTTGCGCAATCTGATTGGCCAGTTTTTTTTCAGCGCCAATCGTGTTACTCCTAACAATCGCGCCAGCAGGCTGTTACCCTAACCCTAACCTTAACCAACTAACTCTAACCTTAACCAACTAACCCTAACCTTAACCAACTAACCCTAAACCTTAACCAACTAACCCTAACCATAACAAACTTTGAAAGAGAGCGACTTCGAAAGAGTCGCCAAGCTTAACCAGTTTGTTAGGAGTAACGCGCTTGCCGCTGAGAAAAACATCAGTGGCCAATCAGATCGTGCAAACCGAACGCGGAAGTGCAACTCCGTTGGAGAAAATATACAGGCGTCCTGCGTGTCCAGCGTGGTAACGGTGCGGACGCGTATGAAATACTTTCCCCAAGGCGGTTGTCCTTCCGCGTTCGGTTTATGCGGCCTGATTGGCCACTGACGCTTCTCTCAGCGCCCAATCGCGTTAGCCCTACTATCGCCTAACTACTCGCTCAATACACTCGCTCAATATACTAAAACTAACTATCACTCAACTCACCATCACTCAACTCGCTACCGCCGTGCACAATATACTAAAACTAACTAACTAACTATCGCCTAACTCGCTACCTTGATATAGACTTGACAATGTGCTATTGATGTAGACTAATCAAAGTATTTTTAAATGCTTTATGTCTAATAAACTAGACTAAATATAGCCTATAGAACAGATTTTTACAGCCTAACGTTAATATAGAGATGAAAACAATACGTTATTTATGTATTGATGTGATGTCGATTGATATGAATAGTGCGTTACGTTAATATAGAGAGATTAAAACAATACGAGGAAATGGGCTACGTTAATATAGATATGAAAACAATACGAGGAAATGGGCGAGGACTATTGATGCGAGAGATGAAAACAATACGTTATTTATAAATTGATGTGATGTCGATTGATATGAATAGCGCGTAACGTTAATATAGAGAGATGAAAACAATACGAGGAAATGGGCTACGTTAATATAGAGAGATGAAAACAATACGAGGAAATGGGCGAGGACTTGGGCTGTGGAACTGAAAGCTAGGCGCAACGCGATTGGGCGCTGAGAGAAGCCTCAGTGGCCAATCAGGCCGCGCAAACCGAACGCGGAAGGACAACCAGTATTAGTAAATGACCAAGTATGGTCTTGTCAATATTCCAATGTACAGTTTTGCTTGTTCAGTTGTACAGTGTCCCCCACCCACCCCTCCAACCCAACCCCCCCCAACCACCTCCAATGTACAGTCCCCCCCCCCCCCCCCCCCCCCACCTACCCAACCTCCTCCAATGTACAGTTTCTATGTCAAATGTATATACTCTCTTTTCTGGACTCTTTTCGTATCACAAACAGTACTGTATTTGCAAATCTGGTATGTCATAAATGTATAGATGTAGCAGTACTGTCTATCTGTATGTCATGTATGTCATATATGTTATGATGAATTGAAAATGGGGGACCCTGATGCAAACAAGACGAAAGTCTTTCTCTGGTCTGCATCCCCTTAACAATTGTATGTATTGAGCTGTACACTGTACTGTACCCATTCTGCAATCTGTTAATAAAGTTTTCAATCAATCAATCAATCAAACCGCCTGATTGATTGATTGATTGAAAACTTTATTAACAGATTGCAGAATGGGTACAATACAGTACAGCTCAATACACATATTCTTCTGAGATATTCAGTACTGCTACATCTATACATTTATGACATACCAGATTTGCAAATACAGTACTGTTTGTGATACAGAAGGAGTCAAGAAAAGGGAGTATATACATTTGACGTAGGAAAGTATTCACGCGGTGCGGACACGCCCACGCTGGATCACATTTCGTCACAACAAGACGTTTCATTGGGGGCGGATCATCTCACTAAACTAAATAACTACTGTTAAAATAATGACCGGCATTGCCTTTGATTTGCACATGTTATTTTCTTCTGAGATATTGTTTAACCTTTATGTTGTGAAGGATCAGATTAAACCGAATATATATATTTATTTATGGATATATATTTAATAGTATTTGTATATCGTTTGATATCCCTTGTATATTCTTTGTACATGTACACTGAATATCCCTTTAGTCTACTACAGCCCATAATAGTTCATTCTCTCATTGGACAAGAACCTGGCGCCAGCAGACAAGCCCCTGGAGTCAAGTTCAATAGTGCCGACGAACATGTCCCAACTAGCCCCGGTTCCGCGTAGGAATACGGCTACCGAAATACGAATGGTACTATTTGTTCACCGTGCATATAAATATGGCGCAAGTAAAGTAGAACTTTCTTTTAGTCCATTAGTCCTTTACCCTCCAACCTAGTAACAGACGTGAAGCCTCACCCACGACCCACGTGTGGTGCAGTATGGCCTATTTGGCCCCAGAATAGGCATTGAGACCTCGTGTAAATTCATAGCTGAATTGTCATAGTTTGGCACTGTACCGTCGAGTGGGACGTATTTCTATTAAGTTAATAATAGTCTATTATGTATGGTGCATCGTTCGGTAGAGTTCTAAAGTGAGCAGCACCCCCATCGTTTCCTCGCGTTATCTAGAGTCTTAACCAGGCTGGGCAGACCACGCGTGGTGCTTTCATCCGAGGAGTTCTGGGCGAGGACGAGTGGACCTGCACATTGGATTACCTACCCGGACGACTGCTGAGCCTATACGGCATGGAATATCTATTTGCTTTGGGTGCTTTGATTTGTGGAGCGGATAACAGCCAACGCCGGTGAGTGTTGGAATTACCCCCGAGAGGAGCCCAGGTGAGACGGCGCTCAACCCAGACCGAGGCCGCCTCGCTTCTCCTTCGTTGTGGACCTACAGCCTACAGCTACAGTCTACAAGAGGGCCCAAGTGTATTCATCTGTGGATCAAGATCCTGCGGGCACTGTGTTCTGTACCTGAATTCTCCCCAGGAATCGTTGGCCAGATGGGATGCAGCTGACGGCTCTCCAAACCCCCCCCCCCCCCCCCCCTACTGACTTACAACCAGCAGGACCCTTTTAGTATCCCGCTATAATCCTTAAGTACCATCGCTATAGTTCCCTAAAGAACCAGGTTGTATACTTGCTTCCTGTGTAACCAGAGATTGGACATTCAGTGTTGATTTGCCTACGAATACTCATTTGCCTTACAAGTGCATTCAAATCATAAATGTAATTAAGTGGATGTTGTATATACCTTTTGCTATATTAAACCTTCGACTGTTATATTTGTGTGGACCTGATTTCATATGTGGGAAAGTGTTCATCATACTTAGATATCGTGTACTGTATGGCCAGAAGTTAAAGTACATCAAGCGGTAGTGGTTTAATGATACCATACTTATCAATACAGTCAGGGAATTGTACCCCTCAGTTACACTTTATTTACCCAGGGTAGGTTCACGTTAAACCTCCGACCGCGACCATGTGTGCATGGATCTATCCCGGATGCGGAATTATCCTTATCCTGCGGGATTATCCTCCCAGCTGTACTGTACTGTACCCATTCTGCAATCTGTTAATAAACTTTTCAATCAATCAATCAACGTTACGTGAACGAAATCAAAATATTAAAACCTACAACAAGGACCAAGAAAAAACAATTTTGCGACAGAGGATCTCACCAACCTGCTCTGCGTTTGGGGCCAAAATCCAACAGTTTGCGCTGGCGGTCAATCTCCTCTTCATACTGTATTATGGTTCTTTCAAATGCCCCAAATATCTCCTCTGCAGCCGCAGTTAATCGCTCATTGACCAATGTTTTCAGTATTTGTATTCTAGCCATATTTAGAGAGGAACGAGCCTGTGAGCCCTGAGCCGGTGACCGATACAACCACGGCTTCAAGCGACCTGACTTCCCTTGGCTGGTGTTGGGTGTCGTCTCGTGCCAAAAGGTGATTGGCCTGTGTTCCAGCTGTGTCTGTCAAGCCAAACAAGGAATTATACTTCCGCTAGCGACAACAACGATAATACTTCCGGTCAAACTTTCAAAATAAAGTAACGATTCTGCATTGATTGATTGATTGAAAACTTTATTAACAGATTGCAGAATAGGTACAATAGACAGTATGGCTCAATACAAAACAACAACTGCTAAGAGAATGCAGACCAGAAAAATACTTTCGTCTTGTTTACACCGGGGTCCCCCATTTTCAGTTCATCATGCCATTTACAAGACAGACACACAGATATACAGAACTGTGTAATAAAAAGAGATCATACAAAATATATACATCCGAAGGGGAAGAAAATTTGCATAGGTCTAAAGCACACAAAAACTATTTAGTCTAGATGGAAACATAGGTCCACCTGCATAGTCTGGATTTTTTTACCGCCACCTGTTTTTTCTTAATCCTTGAAGTGTCTATTTTAAGATTTTAACAGACCTACAGGTTGAAATAATGTCCCATTGGGGTTTATTTTTAACCCTTTATTTATTACACCTATGCTGAACGAAAACCTGAAAAAGAAGAAAAAGAAAACAGCATAACTTTTGAAGTTAACAACATATAGAGACAAATTAAAACATTTCCTCAAACAAGTTTGACCCAAGGAATTCAGTACAATTGTTATTTTTAAGATTCAAACACATCTTGATTAAATTTCAGGACAGAAAAGGCTAAAAAAAAAAACACTGAAAAAAAACGTATATCACATCTCTATTTTCGCTTTTTACTCAAATGTAGTGCATTGGACGAGATCGATTTAGGTTAATTAACACATTTTCCCATGTGATTTTGATCAGTGATTTATTTATTGTTAAGGTTCAAACTATATGATTTCATTTGCACTGGATATCATGGACTGGATATCTTCTTTGTCACAACATTCAAGTCTTTTTTTCTATTTGTATTTTGTGCCCTAAACTACTAATCATCATCATCATCACTAAAACAATTGTTAAAATCTATCTCTTCAATCTCCATCTCTTCCTCCGCCTCATCACACTCGTACTCTCCATCCTCCTCATCCATGTTATTTTTTGCGTAATCTGCCTCCTTATCAAGAGCTTCTTGCTCTTCTGAGTTCTGACTCCACTTTCTGGGCCAGTACCTCAACAAGAGAAGGACGGAGGATGGGTCCAACCGTCCAGACAGGTTCTAACACCTCCTCATCCATTGTTTTTCCCAGTCCATACTTTGATCATAGGCATTGGGCCTCTTGAATATTGGCTGTTCTGCTCTTTTGTAGCAGGCGACTCTGAAGTTAGCTCGCTGTACATGTTGGATGAGACAGACCTTGGGGGGAGGCAGGCATTCAATGTCTACTTTGGAGTTTGCATCCAGGACTTTATCAGCACCCATACTTTTCTGCAGCATCTTGGCTCACACAGCATCAACTGACTTCATCCAACCATGGCCATCCATAATGCATGTGAAGGACTCCATCTCCTGTCGGAGCTCATCTGTTACCAGCAACAATGCGCCAAGCTGACAAAAAGCTAGGGTTCTTCTGCAGATCTTTCAACAGATTCACCTGTCACTTTCCTTTGAAAGCACTGGCACAGTAAGTCATATTTATAAGGTTTTTGAGCTTGTAACGTTAGTTAGCTATCGTTGTATCAGCCGGACGTGACGTGCAAGCTAGCTAGCTTGCTAGCCGGCATGATGCATGCAGTGCACAGGTCTGAGAAGAGGACCTGTACATTTCACTCAGCCCCGAAACGCCAGTAGACATTGCTAACGTCTAGTATGTTTAGCGAGGTAACGTTAACGTTAGCTAGCTAGCTAGCTAGCTAGCGTGGTATCAGCTGGCCGTGATGACGTGGATCAGGCGACAGCACTGAACAGGCTGCCTAGTGAACAACAGGCTGCCTACTGGTAAATGTAGTTATTTTTTTTACGACAAATTAAAAACCTTATAACTACCTTTATTTCAACAAAAAATGCTTAAACAATAATGTTAGTGGTAGAAGGGAACTCATTTTGTGCAAAAATGGAAAGCTTGCCAATGTTCATGCGGCAGAATTGTTACAATAGCCGATAATCCATTTTCCCAATGATGAATCCCTATACGGGTGGAACAACCAGTGACGTCAGACTACACCTCCCTATTCCTAACCCTGATGCATTCAAGTCAAGTCAAGTCAAGTCAAGAGTTTTAATTGTCACGGCATACAGGTATACAATGAAATGCGGGTGGTCTTGCCCGCAACGATGTGCAATACAGTGGTACAACATATAATAGAATCAAAAATGAAAAAACAACATTGTGCAGTAAACAGGTAACAGGTAACATGGAGTGACATCTCTGTATCTGTACATAGTTATTTACAGAGCATATGGGACATGCTAGTTAGCTTTGGTAGTGCAATACACTGTTCCTGTTATTCTAATTTAAAGTGTCCTTTCCTTTGGCCATAAGTGTGCGTGTGTGCGACATGAGTGTGTGCCCGCTCATGTTAAAGTGTTAAGTGGCTGCTCGTGTGTGAGCGTGCACAGCGTGCGTGTCGTGTGTGTGTTCATGTGTGCTTGTGTGTGGATAGTTCAATGTTCTGAGCACTCAATGTTCATTGTTCATGGCTCTGATGGCCTGGGGGAAGAAGCTGAGCCTAAGCCTCTCTCCTAGTAGCTGGGGTTCGCAGGCGTCTGCCTGACCTCAGCAGCTGAAACAGGCTGTTATTGGGGTGGTGAGGGTCTTTCATTATCCTGCAGGCTCTGGATTTGCACCTCTTGTTGTATAGAACCTGCAGGGGGGGTAGTGCAATACCCGTGGTACGCTCGGCTGAGCGCACCACTCTCTGTAGGGCCTTCTTGTCCTGTGCCGTGCTGTTTCCATACCAGGAAGTGATGTTTCCAGTCAAGATGCTCTCTACAGCTCCTGAGTAGAAGGACTGGAGTATCTTCCCCGATACTCTGAACTTCCTTAACTGTCTCAGGTGGTAGAGGCGCTGTTTCGCCTTCTTTACTACTGTGTCTATGTGTGTTGACCATGTCAGGTCCTCTGAGATGTGGACCCCCAGGTACTTAAAGCTGCTCACCCTGTCCACGGTGGCCCCGTTAATCATCAGTGGTGTGTGCGTCTCCTGCTTTCCTCTCCTATAATCCACGATCAGCTCCTTGGTTTTACCAATGTTCAGGAGCAGGCTGTTGTCCTGGCACCAGCGTTCCAGTACCTCAACCTCCTCCCGGTAGGCCTTCTCGTCGTTGTCCGAGATCAGCCCCACCACCACCGTGTCGTCTGCGAACTTCACTATGGAGTTAGAGCTGAACTTGGCCACACAGTCGTGTGTGTAGAGTGAGTACAGCAGGGGGCTCAGAACACAGCCCTGGGGGGACCCGATGCTCAGGGTGATGGTGTTGGAGGTCTGACCCCCCACCCTGACCGCCTGGGGTCTTTCGCTCAGAAAGTCCAGTACCCAGGCGCTCAGGGCGGAGCTCAGACCCAGCTCAATCAGCTTGTCCACCAGTCTGGTGGGGACTATGGTGTTGAACGCTGAGCTGTAGTCAATGAACAACAGTCTCACATAGCCCCCCTTCTGACGGTCAAGGTGCGAGAGGGTGCTGTGCAGTACCTGGGAGACCGCGTCGTCGTCGTCTCTCTCTCTGATGTTGAGGGGGTAAAATGCATCTTGTAGTAAAACATTTTTTGTTATGCTGTATTCGTTTATGGTCAGAGATGGGAAGTTTGTAGTGGGAAACTCGTCATCTCGATTGACTCGATAGCATGCAATACATCACCACATTCATGACATTTCTCACCACTTATCTTCTCTGTGACTCTCTGCAAATCATGAGCTACTTACGCCCTCTAGTGGGGATCCACTGTAATGACATTTGCTTTTAATTCTACGGGTTACCCAGACGTTACAGCCTATTCCTTTGCCATGACAAACATCAAATAGTCAATAATAGTCATCACTATAAGTAGTCTATCTGGAGTATTCATGACAAATAAAGTTTGCGGACATGACTCCAAACTCACACAATTTCTTTTAAGCGTATGTATTTTTATTGCATAGTAGGAAAGCAATTAAAGCATTGCATAAAGTCCATGTTCAAATACAGCAAAGCAATAGCAAAGCATTTGGTTTAATCATCATGAGGGCAGCAAGCGAGAAGGAACATAATGCAGCAGTGACATTTAATTCAGTAGCATTAATTTGATAGTAGTGCAAAAAGGCTGAAGGCTGTGTGCATAGTCTATGTATCGGGTGGTCACGAGGCAGAGGTCATCCAGGGTCAAAGATCCGCGGTCACAGACCATGTCATTTAACTCATAGATATATATAGAACACTAGATAGCTTGCCCGCGCTGCCGGCCAATGGAGAGCGACGTCACTGAACCGCCGCCATCTTGCTCCAGTTAGCCTTGAGTGAGAGTGAGTGAGCTGCACAGACAAAAATACTCATAACTCGCTGAAATATTGACGGATTTACAAACGGGTTGGTTTATTACAAGCATTATTAATTAACGTGGCTATGATTCAAGCGGTTTGTAAAAAAAAAAACATCTTTAATTTTTTTTTATAAGTATGCAGTATCATAACTACATCTTTGATGTTTATAGCAAACCAACCCGTTTGTAAATCCGTCAATATTTCAGCGAGTTATGAGTATTTTTGTCTGTGCAGCTCACTCACTCTCACTCAAGGCTAACTGGAGCAAGATGGCGGCGGTTCAGTGACGCTGGTGACTCCGCCTTAAGCTATCTAGTGTTCTATAGATATCTATGATTTAACTCTTAATGTCATTGGCAAAAAGCAGGAAGCCAGAGAAGGTGCTGTCGTCCTCGTTGCTGGAGAAGACTCCGTTCCAGTCCCTCAGAGTCTCCAGCCACACCTGGTCACCTGCGTTCATCTGCAGCACAAACAGGTTAGACGCCTGGTCGATGTCCTGGCCGTACAGCGAGTCGCGTGTCCTCAGCTTCCGTACCCCGTTCACCACAAAGGCGATGCGAAGGGGCCGGTTGCGCACTGTGATGTGGTACGTGAACATGTAGACGCCCGAGTGGGTGACGTTGAACTTGCCGAGCGCTGGGTCCCAGTGGTTCTCCCCGTTATAAAAGACCTTGTCGAACTTCACCGGCAGGCCGGGTGGAGGAAAGGACTTGCTCGGGAACAGGCCCACGCTGAAAGCAGACTGGATCTGCTCCACTCTCTCACCAGGGGGGCCTTTTGGTCCTCGGGCCCCACGTACACCTTTGGGGCCTTTCTCCCCCTTTATCCCCAGCATGCCTCTCCCTCCTGGAGGACCTTGGGGGCCCCTCGCCCCAGTCTCTCCCTTCCCCCCTAGAGGCCCTGGCTCCCCTTTCTCACTCGGGGGCCCCTGCAAACCATCAGCTCCGTTCACTCCAGGGGGGCCTGGATCACCTCTCACCCCAGGGGGCCCGGGCACACCCGCTTCCCCTCCCTCTCCTTTGTCAGCACACTCTCCCATCTCTCCCTTCTGACCCTTTGTCCCAGCCAGCCCAGGGGGTCCAATAGGCCCCTTTAACCCTGGGATGCCCTTCTTCCCATTCTGTCCAGGCTCTCCACTTTCTCCCGAGTCCCCTTTGACACCAGGGAGGCCAGGGTTACCTTTCTCCCCTCTGATGCCTGGTTCACCTGTATGGAAGGGTTTTATTCACTTAGCAAGAAGTCCTATAACACAAATGTTTGGTCAACAAAATGTTATTTAATGTTTGTTTGTCCATCTAACAATTACTTTATATCTATTGAAAGTAAATACTATATACTGATCCACTGATGCCTTCTCATAACATGTAGTCTGACCTAACAGGTGTTGCAAATGAGTATAACTCTCCCATTGGCCAACTCTCTATTCCCCTTCTGCACAAACCACAGAGATGATTGTGATTGATTTAATAAATTAATTGTTTAATAAATAAAGACAACTGCATACCTCTGTCTCCTGGTATTCCTGCCAGTCCAGGGAAACCTGGACTACCAGCAGCTCCTTGGTCACCCGTTTCACCTGTGCAACAGGAATCATGCCAATAAAATGTTCATTAGGTGTTTATGACATACTGTAAACATTGACATACAATATTGACACAAAATACATCTTGATAGATCAGTATCTGATTAAAAGTGTTGATAAGAGAGGGTTTTGAGTGACATAGAAAGGAAATGGTCAACATTAACACACAGTACAGTAACCAGGCTGTCAAGGCCTACCTATGTCTCCATCGAGTCCGCTGGCTCCAGGTAACCCTGCCAAGCCTGCTGCTCCCCTGAGTCCAGCCTCACCCTTCTCCCCTGGTACCACTGGAACAAGGAGGTGGAGGGAGGAGCAAGTGTGCAGAGCAAAATATAAGAGATCAATTTAGGAACCATACACCTTGTATTTAAACAAAAGGACAGCATACAAGCTCCATTATTCATTTCAGACTCTCTCACGTGTCATACAAATAGTGATTTAATCAATACACACAGTGGTCTATGCAGCCTTTTTTTACGCTTGAATAACCACACTCTGTACCTGGTCCCCTCTCTCCCGGCGGCCCGGGCAGGCCTCTTTCCCCTGCGGGCCCCACGGGGCCCTTTTCTGGCGGGCAGCACTCGCAGACGTTGAAGAAGCATTCGGTATAGTCCAGGGTGAAGTTCCCATGGGCGGCCCCAGGGGCTACCATGACATCCGTGTGGAACTCAGTAGGGTAGGTGTCGACGGAGTAGGTGGTGCTGTCCGTCGGGGACGAAGAGGAGATGTCCGTCATGGACTCTGTCGTGGTCTCCTCTGTAAGAGGGCTGCTGGTGGTGGTGGTCTTCCCGAACCTGCCTCCTCCTCCTCCTCCTCCGCCGGCCCCCCCGCCACGAGGAGGCTTCTTGGTGCTGTGAGGTTTGGGCCAGCGGGTGGCTCTGGTGGCGGCAGAGGTCATCATCAGGGAGGTCATCAGGACCACTAGGAGAGTGGTCGACAGGAGGGCGAGGCGCAGGGACGGCATGAGGGGGGCAGCTTTGTATGACGATAAACTGAGAGAGAGAGAGAGAGAGAGAGAGAGAGAGAGAGAGAGAGAGAGAGAGAGAGAGAGAGAGAGAGAGAGAGAGAGAGAGAGAGAGGTGCGTTTGTATGTGGGGGGGGGGGGGGGGGGGGGAACAGACAAAACGTGGAGAATTAGAGAAAAATAACATCGCAGCATTATCTAGGGCAGACATTGAGTGATTAAGTAACTCTGGACTCATTTAAAAAACTGCTCAAAACCCACCTCTTCAACTTGGCCTTCAACCCCTAACTTTCTCACTCTATATGTATATGTTGTGTCTGTCCACTATGTTGTTAATTTGTCATCTCCCCCCCCCCCCCCCCCCCCCCCTATGTAAAGCGACCTTGGGTCCTCTGAAAGGCACTATATAAAACGAAGTTATTATTATTATTATTAAGTATCCTGAGTCGACAGTGCTACCACCCCACCTGTTACTACGCTACTCATGAAACCTCTAACAATCCCTAAAATGTTGTCAAAAATTAAATGCAGTGTGTTGACCAATGAACCACAAAGCAACAGGTGCAGCTAATTACCTGCCGGTGAAGCGGTCAGCGGCTCAGTCGGTCTCCTCCATTTGGTGATCGCCAACCCCTTCCCTTATATTGCACCCGGTGGTCCATCTCTCTCTCAGCGTTTCGGCCAATGAGAGAACCTGCTGGGAGACACATCTCAGGGGGTTTCTTGTGGGGTAGGTAGGTGGGCTGGCAGGGACATATTACATGACTCCGTCCTAAGGGATATGGAATTGAAGGTTTTTTAGAGCAAGTTGCATACAAGACCAGACTGTATTCTTTGTGATATGGGATATATGATTCTGGGACACACTTTGTAGTTGCAGTTTCACACACACAGACACACACACACGCACACACACACACACACACACACCACACACACACACACACACACACACACACACACACACACACACACACACACACACACACACACACACACAACACACACACACACACACACACACACACACACACACACACACACACACACACACACACACACACACACACACACACACACACACACACACACACACACACACACACACACACACATGCATCACACACACATGCATCACACACACACATGTGCACGCACGCACACATGCGCACGCACGCACACATGCACACGCACACACGCACACACACACACACACACACACACACACACACACACACACACACACACACACACACACACACACACACGACTGTGTGGTAATACCTTGTGGTGAGCGCACCACATCAAAGCAGAAAAGGGCCCACCACAAACTCACCGAGGGAAGGATCTATGACTTAACACAGGTTCCATAGCAACATTGATCACCACCTTGATCTGGCAAACTGAACCGAAGGTTCATCAAACGCTGCAGCCCGGTGGAAACTCAGCACCTCTGAACTTCACATTTCCCAGATGCATTGTGGGTAGAGTGTCGACCTTTGACATTAGCGCTGTATGAGCGTTGGTTTGAGTGGTTTGAGCCCGCCCCCCCCCCCCCTTGCTGGTGTGGTGCCGCGTGAAAGCAACACCAGGATACGTGCCTGGACGGTGGCTATGGTGTCCAAACTCAGTCACCTCCCTGCTGTATCAGTATTACAGGCCTACAGCAGCTCTGTAGTAGGACAACGACAGAGAAGCCATTCAATAATGATTAGAAATAGGCTAGATGTTCACAGTGACAATAACAAAGAAAGAAAGAAAGAAAGAAAGAAAGAAAGAAAGAAAGCAAGAACAGAAAAGATACATTTTCTTCTGCAACTGTGAAGAATTACTTTATTTTCAAAATATTTTTTAAAGCAAAGTTTAAAAAAAATGTAGAAAGAAAAATAATCAGTAATGTTAAACTAGTTACTTGCTCTACAACCAAGACTTTGCTCTTGTGAATTCACAGAAATGTGATGATTAGGGTGATGATTTACATTTTCTTTGAAACCTCAGGGTCTGGACTTCAATGCCATTCATAAGTCAACCAGATATTCCATACTGTGGTGTCCACCACACACCCTAAAATGCCATTAAGATGTACTGTATTTAGGTCTTGGCATAGCTAGCACAAGACAAGGCCGCCTTCAAGTGCTCGACACTTTAGCAAACTTCATTTCTTGTTTTTCAACTTTCAAGTTCAAGTTTTGTTTTTTATTTGTCACATATAAGGTACATGTACATTACAGTGAAATGCTTGGTTCTGTATGAGCCCCCTGAGATTGTACTTCATACAGTAAAAATAAGTAAAAGAATAAAGACCTAAAAACACTATAGGAATTATACAATATACAACCAAAAGTATGAGCTGAAGTACAAAATAAAGTACAAATGCAAACAATGAAGTACAAAATGCCAACTTTTTTTAAATGCTAAAATGAGGTAGGGATGATGTAGTGCAAATCTTTTAGTAATAATTAGATCAAATATGGTGTGGTGTTAAAGGGGAACTATTTTACTATTTATTTCACCATTTGGGCACTTTTACACAATTCCTGTGAGTCTATGGAACACCTCTGTACGTTTTTTTTTTTTTTTTAAGAATTCATTGTTTTGTATTTCTAATCAAGTACTCAAAAACAACATTTTTCTACCTCAAGATCTTAAGCCGTTTTGAGGCTGGGCTCCAACCACTGTGTGGCCTGGTGCCAACTGCCACATCAACTGCCACATTATTATGCAGCTGAGAAATCTCTGACATCACAGATCAGCACATTTTCAGATGACTCAGTTCAGTGAGGGTGAATATTGTGAGAGGAGAATTGGAAGAATGCGCCAATATGAGAATTAGAGACATAGATCCTATTAATATAAGTCCACATAGCTAGGAAACAATGCTAAACACTGAAAAATGCCATTTATAAGATAGTTCCCCTTTAAAAGTGTTTAAAGTGTCTAAGGTGAATGTTTAAAGTGAGTGTGTGCATGTGGATGTGTGTGCAATGAATGTAGATGGATGGGTTAGTGTTGCATAGAGTCATTGAGCATCCTGGTGGCCTGATCAGAGACAGAATCAGAATCAGAAAGGTCTTTATTGCCAAGTAGTTTTCTCACATACAAGGAATTTGCTTTGGTCATGGCCTGGGGATAGAAGCTCTTTTTGAGTCTCTCTGTACTGGGCCATGAGACTCCGGTAGCGCTTGCCTGACTGCAGCAGTGCAAAGAGGCAGTTGTGGCCTCTTTGCCAATGTACAGTAAATGACCAAGTATGGTATCAATCGAACAGTGACAATCTTAGCTTTCAAGCAATGTATTGGTTCATTGGCATAAAATCATTGGATCGCCTTAAAAATCAGGCCAAAGTGCCGCAAGTGCAGAAAGGGAGGGACTGAGACTCGTTCCGTCGTCTACTTTTCTTGAGCAAATCAGATCTATTAAGTGTCTGTGCCTTATTACGTGCCCTTGCCACTACATCAGGATTATACGATCGATTTTCAAATCTGGTAGTCATATCAGCAGCCTGTTGATGAAACTCACTATCACTATCACAAATACGACGTAAACGTTGAAATTGACCAAAAGGAATGTTGTCGATCATGTGAGGGGGATGGAAAGAGTCAGCTCTCAAGAGTGTGTTACGTGAAGTTTTCTTTCTATAAATGGTGGTGTGTAATTTACCAAATATATCTTTTGAGATAGTAAGATCTAGAAAGTCAATAGTTGTTAAAGAATATTCTATGGACAGACGGATATTGTTATTTAAAGAGTTGAGATAACTATGAAAAGCCAACAGTTCAGATTCATTGCCATCAAAAATAAATAATAGACAGTACTGTATTTGTAAATCTGGTATGTCATAAATGTATAGATGTAGCAGTACTGTCTATCTGTATGTCATATATGTTATGATGAATTGAAAATGGGGGACCCTGATGTAAACAAGACGAAAGTCTTTCTCTGGTCTGCATCCCCTTAACAATTGTCTGTATTGAGCCGTACTGTATTGTACCCATTCTGCAATCTGTTACTAAAAGTTCCAATCAATCAATTCAATCAATCAATCTAACAAACATACATGACATACAGATAGACAGTACTGTTACATCTAGACATTTATGACATACCAGATCTACAAATATACAGTACTGTTTATGAGTACAAAAATAGTCTAAAAAGAGAGTATATACATTTTATCTATTTTATGCCAATTCTGTATTAAATGGTAATTGGTAAGTAAATCTATTATTGAATATATCTTAAATGATAATCCTTCACAAAAGGCTGTGCTCATCGTGTTGAAGAAATGTCCACTGTATTGATGTCTCACTCTAGTATCTGATTCAGAAGGTCTTCTAATGAATTATTGTCTAGTTATAATATCCCTGTCACCCCAAAATAACTCTCTTTGTAATGGTCGAAATGACTTTTCTGTGGACTTGATAGTAAAACAACCACTTGTTGTGGAGCAGTCCTCATACTGTTACTTTTTGGAAATAATTTGTTCAATATATTCGTTATAACATTTCTGTTACAGTTCAGAACAAAAAACAGTATTGGCAGTATTGTTAATGTATAACAAAAGCTATTATACATGTTTTTATTATCCTTAAATTAAATACAATTTCATATTCACAAAAGTACATTTTATAACAGAACCTTTATTTGAAATGTATATAAATGAAATGCAAGAGAGACAAAAGATCTGTCGCAACTTCATCCTTCAACCAAAGTGCGAACTGGATGAGACCATCAAGGGAGAAACGAGCTCTGTATTCACATCAATAAAAAGCATTGTTTTTAAGATCACCCATCGGCCTCAAAAGAGTTGCTGCATTTTTCTCCCTTGATATAAATTAAATGCAACAATAGCCTATGTACAAACTATTCAGCACTCGACAAACTACACTCTTAATAAGTAATTGTCGGAACTGATTGATTGATTGAAAATTGTATTAACAGATTGCAGAATGGGTACAATACAGTACAGCTCAATCAAGTTCAAGTTTCAAGTTTCTTTATTAGTTGTCATACAGAAGTACAGAATACTTTTATACAAAATGCTTCTTTCTATTCTTTCAATCCACACAATTGTTAAGGGGATGCAGACCAGAGAAAGACTTTCGTCTATATGTATATAATAGTATATAGTCTTGTGATAAAAAAGTGTGATTTAGCATTTTGTACCTCAAATGACAAAAATTATTGAGCTTGACTTTTTTGTTTGTTCTTTGTTATTTTAATTTTTTTTATATATATATGCATTTATTATTTGAACGGCTTAAGGCTATATATGTACTTGATGTTTTTTTATGTTGCATATTTTAAATAAACTTCAATCAAATCAAATCAAAATAGTTTGCAAGGTTATAGGTTATACTTTAGTTTGTATATTGTATAGTGGTTGGACTTTATTATTTAAACTTTTTTTTACTGTATGGGATTGGTTCGAATTGTTTGGAAATTGTATTAACAGATTGCAGAATGGGTACAGACTACAGTACAGCTCAATACACACAACTGTTAAGGGGATGCAGACCAGAGAAAGACTTTCGTCTTGTTTACATCAGGGTCCCACATTTTCAATTCATAGTGACATTTATGACATACAGATATACAGATATATATCATGACATTTATGATATACACGATATACAAATATACAGTACTGTCTAAATATACAAGAACTGGACTCTACTTATCACGCTGCATTAGGTTTTGTAACAAGTCCAGACTGACTCACCACTACTGTACATATTGTAATAAATACGTGAGTTATACCAGTAGCAGGAGAAACTACTACTTAGCAGGGAAACTGCTATTTGTCCGAATGCCTGAAATAACCAACCGTACAACCGATTTACAAGGAATACCACTTTATTTCTTTAAGGTCCATATGCTAACAATAATATGAGATATATTAATTAAAACCTATGAGCCATGAAGCCGATACGCATTTCCCCTCTGCGACAGGACAGGGTTTAACAGAACCAGAGAATGCAGCAGGTATAGACAGACGTCCCCTAGGTAAATTATATCACCTCTACGTTAATCACTCTCTACATTACAGCACTATCACATATAGGTAAACCCTTCACCTCTAGGTAGAGTACATCTCACAGCACACTTTTATATGGGCAACAACCCTTAATTTAAATGAGGTACGGTACATACACAATGCACAACAATAGTCACACACACACTCTTTATCCGACTAGCGGGTCCATGTGAATATCTAGGGCATCGCCGTCCGCTATCAGCCCACGCTCTCGCTGTAAATCCTCCCGCCACCTCTCTCTCTTGGTACGGCCTCAGGTCCAATAGGACACTTTATTACAACACCTAAGTAATTCATACAGGGGACGAGGGGTCCCTAATTGGGGCGGACTAATCGAACCCTGTAAAGGTCGTCTGCAACCGTAACTCAGTCACCCTCTTATATGAGGCACGCAATTATGAACATGCATATGTCACAGTAACACACGTCAAAACACCCTCTTTAAGAGGCACGGCACGTTATACAAAGGAGATGCCTAATCACACACCCGGCCCGCTAATCACACTCTCAAATAGGCACTGATAGATAATGGATCAATTGTACACACTAATTATGGCAGACTCCCCAGGTCCGAATTACCCCTCCCGCTTGCTTCCCCTGTTCCCCTGCAATTGGTCATACAATATCTATACAACATATACCAGCCTGGGCTATATAATAAATAGGGCATATAAAAGGACTAGTCGAATATGCAGGTTAATTAAGGGCACGATATCATACAGATAAGGTAACTAGAAAATACACAATATCCCATATATATACAGTAGGCCTACACAGTTATAAAAATAGACTGTAATACAAAATCCTATACTAAGTGCAAATGTGGGTAACAGTGGACTTAACTCGCCGCACGGCGCGACCCCCCCCCCCCCCGAGGGTCGACGCTTTGGACCCCGTCCAACTCTCCGGACGAATGTTCCGGCACACGGTGGCCCTCCCGGTTGCAGTTGAATGTATTTGTAGATGATAACATATCGGTACACCTGTTGGAGTTCGGAGTGAACTATAGGGTGACGTCACCCAGCTGTCAAAAGATATAGGCGATTCGCGCTACGGCAGCAGTTTTCGAGGAGGTAGTAGAATCAGAACACCGGCACACGGTGGCCCTCCCGGTTGCAGTTGAATTTGCAACCTGGTAACGTACTCGGTGTCCGCGAGGACGAGCCAAGTATAAAGTCTTTTGGGAGCGATGTAACTCAGTACCCGCTATGTCCCGTCCCTATCTGTCTCCAGGAGGGTAAGCCTCCCCTCCTCTCGCTACCGGTACCTGTGGACGCTGGCTAACTTGTCTTCATCAACGGTGGATAACTCTCCACGATCGACCCCACCCCCCGGGCCTAACCGAGTCTGGTTACTGCTTGCGTGCTCCGACCTCGATCTCTGAGTCCCACTGGCTTATCAAACAGTCTCAGCGTCTCATCCCCGCGGCACACAATCAGCAACACCTGCGTTCAATAATGAAGCCACTTGAGTCCCTGCTCCTGACGTCATCACCTCGGCCCGTTCACATCACAATATTATGTTCCTATTTACTGTCAATACATTGTTAGGTAAAAAACTACCTATACAGTCCAGCCTTTTATCTTATTATACCAGCAACGTATAGCACTAGATCTGCTTCGTCAAACTGTCCCCGGGGTGTGCATGACGGATGAAGCACAACTGGAATGTACATGATGTACCTTATAGACCAGACCTGGGCATTGTACGGCCCGCGGGCCGGATACGGCCCACGGGATGATTCTGACCGGCCCACGAAAGATTACATGATAATAAAAAATAAAATAAAATAAATGTTTTTTTTTATATATATATATATATATATATATATATATATATATTTTTTTTAAACTTTTTTCTTTTCATGTCAACGTTCACACGCACAGTATACGCTTACCTAGGATTTGACTTGATTCAACAACAAAGCAGTCGGGGCAAGCCGAAAATGGTCGAAAGTGTGGTTATTTGAAGTTTGGATTTCTTTTTTCACAACTGAGGTAGGTAGATTACATTTTTAGAAACTAAAGTACAGAAAAAAGGTACCGTTGGGTACCGGTATCGATTCACAGGTGAACAGTACCCATCCCTACTGAACACACAACTGCAGGGCAAGGACATTTTTGCTCATGAAATTCATAGCCATGTGAATCGTGTGAAACATGTGTTTGTACAGTTGTACAGTGTCCCCCACCCACCCCTCCTACCCAACCCCCCACCTACCCAACCACCTCCAATGTACAGTCCCCCCCCACCCCCACCTACCCAATCCAATGTACAGTTTCTACGTCAAATGTATATACTCTTTTTTTCTGGACTCTTTTTGTATCACAAACAGTACTGTAATTGTAAATCTGGTATGTCATAAATGTATAGATGTAGCAGTACTGTCTATCTGTATGTCATGTATGTCATATATGTTACGGTGAATTGAAAATGGGGGACCCTGATGTAAACAAGACGAAAGTCTTTCTCTGGTCTGCATCCCCTTAACAATTGTATGTATTGAGCTGTACTGTACTGTACCCATTCTGCAATCTGTTAATAAAGTTTTCAATCAATCAATCAAAGCCTTCATGACAAAGTTGCAATTAATTTCAAGGCAACTAGGCAGCAACAATCTCAAACACATGAAAACCCTGAAAGAAGTCAAACCATCAGCTGATCACCGGCACAGGTACTCATCCATGTTGGGAGCACTGCATGATGAATTTTCAAGGCGTTTTCAAGATTTCAAAAAGGTTGAGGATGAAATGCAGCTGGTTTCCTCTCCCTTTACCTGCAGTGTTGATAGTGCACCCACTGATGTTCAGCTTGAACTCATTGACCTGCAGTCTGATTCACTACTGAAAGAGCACTTTAAGTCAGCATCACTGCTAGAGTTCTACTCTGGTCTCAAGGAGGAGAACTTTCCAAACATGAGGAGACATGCTCAGAAGATGTTGGTTCTCTTTGGATCCACCTATATGTGAACAGACATTCTCAGTCATGACGTTTACCAAGTCCAGGTACAGATCCTCTCTCATTGATGAACATCTGGCAGCTGTGCTTCGCATCTCCACCTCAGACATGCAACCTGACTTTGATGGACTTGTTAAAGCTCAACAGAGACTGGATTTATCACACTGAATGAAAAAAAAAAGAGCTGAAGAACACTAAAATGTGGAAATATAACAAGTGAAATGGGACACTTGATATTTTTTTTTCTTTTTTTTGCACAGTTCTGAAAACATTAAATGTTTAATATAGGCATGTAGAGTAAAAAAGGCTACTGGGACACTTTTCATGTCTTGTTTATTTTGGCTATAAGATGATGTGATGTCTTTAGAAAGCTAAGAAAATCCTTGTTTCAATAGTATATGAAACTCAAAATAATAACTTTATTTGTATAGCACTTTTTCATACATGCCCTTTGTTATTAATGTTTCACATTTTGTTTATCATTTTGGAAATAAATTCTATTTGAATAAATGATAGATGATTTGAAAGCTAACCTCACATTTTAATTGCCAAATAATAACATACACTCTTACCAGGGGTCAAAACAATGCCATTTACTGCTTTTTATATAGAAATAAAATGTATATTATGCATAATTGAGTTTGGAATTTTGGCCCGGCCCTCCAACATATTTTCAGTTGCTCATTCGGCCCCCTGGGAAAAATAATTGCCCACCCCTGTTATAGACTGTGACACATAAAAACAAAACATGAAACTTGGAACTATCTTGCGAGCTACACCCATCCGTGTGTGTGTGTGTGTGTGTGTGTGCGTGTGCGTGCGTGCGTGTGTGCGTGCGTGCGTGTGTGTGTGTGTGTGTGTGTGCGTGTGTGTGTGCGTGTGTGTGTGTGTTCCCCCGCGGACCTGTAGAGATGCATCTAGCTGCAGCACCACGTCTCCCGGCGGGCTGAGGATCCGGCGGGCAGAGGACCCTCGCTTCCATTGGCTGATTTGATTTGGGTCACGTGACCGTCCCACCCAATGGCTGAATTGGAGTGTTGCACTGCGGGCATTGGCTGATTTGGGTCACGTGATTTATAAAATCAGACTCCTGGTGGTGGAGGGGGGCGGCTACGATGCGCTGACGAAGAGCGGGCTTCCGGTCACCGCACGTCTCGTCCTCTACAGGGGGGGAGGGGGGTGGATACTGGGGGGGAGGGGGGTGTACGCATTAAACCCATGTCGATTCGCCATATGATTGGTTTATTAAACTGTTCTTAGGCTTTTATGTAGCCTATTAGTAAGATTAAGAATACATCATGTGTTGTGTTTATTTTTACCTTTCCGTTTATAAAATAAAAGTTTTGCCATACGCCCCGTTTTTGTATTCATCAATGTACGTATCAATATCTGGAATGACTCCTATTTCCTATTAGTTGGCTATTTATATATTATATGGTTATTGTAAGGAAGTTATTGTATCTTATTTCTCAGGCTACACACATTGATATTGCAGAACCACGTCTCCGGCTGAGGACCCAGTGGGCTGAGGACCCAGTGGGCTGAGGACCCAGCGGGCTGAGGACCCAGCGGGCTGAGGACCCGGCGGGCTGAGGACCCAGCGGGCTGAGGACCCAGTGGGCTGAGGACCCAGCGGGCTGAGGACCCAGCGGGCTGAGGACCCAGTGGGCTGAGGACCCAGCGGGCTGAGGACCCAGCGGGCTGAGGACCCGGCGGGCTGAGGACCCAGTGGGCTGAGGACCCAGTGGGCTGAGGACCCAGCGGGCTGAGGACCCAGTGGGCTGAGGACCCAGTGGGCTGAGGACCCAGCGGGCTGAGGACCCAGCGGGCTGAGGACCCAGTGGGCTGAGGACCCGGTGGGCTGAGGACCCAGCGGGCTGAGGACCCAGCGGGCTGAGGACCCAGTGGGCTGAGGACCCAGCGGGCTGAGGACCCAGCGGGCTGAGGACCCAGTGGGCTGAGGACCCGGCGGGCTGAGGACCCGGCGGGCTGAGGACCCAGTGGGCTGAGGACGCTCGCTTCCATTGGTTCCATTGATTGAAAACTTTATTAACAGATTGCAGAATGGGTACACGTGACCGCCACAGGCCCTGATTGATTGATTGATTGAAAACTTTATTAACAGATTGTAGAATGGGTACAGTGACCGATTGATTGATTGATTGTTTGATTGATTGATTGATTGATTGATTGATTGAAAACCTTATTAACAGATTGCAGAATGGGTACAGTGACGTCACAGGCCTGGATTGATTGATTGATTGATTGATTGATTGATTGATTGAAAACTTTATTAACAGATTGCAGAATGGGTACAGTGACGTCACAGGCCCGGATTGATTGATTGATTGAAAACTTTATTAACAGATTGCAGAATGCAGTACAGTGCAATACACACAATTGTTAAGGGGATGCAGACCATTGTTCTGTTTTCTTCTTGACTTGTTTAAAGAAGACATGTACGGCCCATGCGGACATTAACGTGTGTTGTTGGGCCTTATAAATAATTTGATTGGCTATTGCATGCACTCATCTGTGTTTCACCACACACATGAGTGCATGCTTACCAACTGTCCGTCTGCAACACTACTATCACCGACATCTAAGAAGGGAGATCCCCCCTTGAACGGCCCTTCTAAGGTTTCTCACCTCCACACTGCCTGTGGAGCATTTTTTTCCTATTGCTAGGTTTTAGTGAGTTTTTCCTTACCTTCTCGTGGGGTATGTCTGGGAGTGTTGCATTCATTTATTTTGCAAATAATTTACTATTTCATCTTATTTTATATTTAAAATTACTGCTACTACTTATTGTTATCATTCTTGTTTTCATTGTTGTGCACTGTTGAGTCTGAGCTCGAAATACAAAAATGTCATTACATGCGTTGTGTATTTGACAAGTAAAGAACTTGAACTCATTTTATGCCTGTCTTTTTATTAATTTTTTACTGCTGTTTTTATGTTTTTTAAATGTTTTTATTAAGGATCTCCATTAGCTGGTGCCATGGCTCCCAGCTAGTCTTCCTGGGGTCCACACAACACAATACATAAAACAGTTAATGCATAGATCAATACAAAAGTTAAAAACAAGGATTTAGTAGCAAATAAGATACTTTCACAGATGCTATAGATAGAAATAAAAAACTAAACAATTAACAAAACATACAATAAATATCCATTTTTAAAGATACAAAATGATAACTTGTAGGCTAATAGGCAAAAACCCATACATTAAGGCAACAGCTGTAATTGAGTTTTTAGTTTCTTTTTAAAAATCGATTTACTAAAAGTGTAGAGATAACTAGGTAGGTTGTTCCAGAGTGTTATGCACCTATAAATAAAAAAACGCTTTAAAGCATTGGTTCTAGGACGAGGGAGTACAAACTGACCATTTCTGGCCCCTCTTGTATTATGGTCTTGTATAGAGCTTCTGTAAACAAGTTGCTCAAACACAAAATATGGAGTCTTGCTATTAATGACTGATTTACACAATACAAATGAGTTAGACGATAACCTTTTTTCAACTGTGAGCCAGGAGAGACCAGCATGCATACGGGTGACATTGGACCTTAGTGAGCAACCCAAAGCCAACCGTGCTGCCCTGTTCTGGACTACCTGTAGTCTCCTGATCTCACCTTTGGTGGCAGATGACCAGATCACAGAACAATAATCAACATGACACAGGACTAGACTCTGAATAATCTGACGTAGAAGAGGACGATCAACAAAAGAAGCACATTTTCTAACAATGCCTACAGCTCTTCCCATCTTTGAGACAATGTTAGTGATGTGGTTTGACCAAAATAGAGTACTATCCAGTGTCACTCCAAGGAGCTTAATGCTTTCAACTTGCTTAACTATGGAGTTGCATGCATTTCAAATAAGCTTTGGGTTACAAGACAACCCATGCCTCGATCCAAACACCATACTTTTTGTCTTAGAGATGTTCAGTACAAGCCTGTTAGCTACTATCCAATCATTCACATCATTAAATTCTCTGCTCAGGACTTCATTAAGCATACCATTTGATGGACAAGCATAATACAAGGTGGAATCATCTGCATATTGGACCAATTTGGCATTCTTAGTAGCCCACGGTAGGTCATTGGTGAACACTGAGTAGAGCAGAGACCCTAGGGAGCTCCCCTGTGGAACACCACACTCCAAACTTCTACTACTAGATAGGCTGCCATTCAAATAAACCTGCTGAGATCTGGAGGACGGATAACTGCATCCACATCAAAGCCAGGGGATTAAAACCATAGTTTATCAATCAAGAGAGAATGGTCAAGCACATCAAATGCAGCACTGAAATCTAAAAACACAGCTCCCACTATCATGGAGTTATCAATAGCTCTGAGCCAGTCGTCAGTCATCTGAACTAGAGCAGTTGATGTGGAGTGACCAGTTCTGTATGCATGTTGAGACTCTGTAGCCAGACTGTTAAACTGAAAATATTCTTGGATTTGTGCAAAAACACACTTTTCCATGATTTTGCTTAAAACTGGTAAAATGCTTATAGGTCTGGAGTTGCCCTCATTAAAAAATGATTTGGAGTCTTTGGGTAAAGGAGTAACCTTAGCCTCCTTCCATCTCTTTGGACATAGTCCCACTTGTATACATCTATTAATAATATGACACACTGGACTTAAAAGCTGTTCTTAAATCTTGAACTCTTGGCATGTATGGCCGGTAAAGAGGTGATGTGCTGGGTGAGACTGGTCCTTGATGATACACTTGGAGCGGTGGAGGCAGCGGGAGGTGAAGACGGAGGTGATGTTTGGTAGAGGAGTCCCGACAATCCTGCCTGCCGCCTTCACCGCCCTCTGTAGAGCCTCTTGCTCTGCCTTTGTGCAGCTGGAGAACCACACAGACACACCGTAGGTCAGCACACTCTCTATAGTTACTGTCTGTACAATACTGCTGTAGGCCTATAATACTTATGTAAATAAGTAAGGCAATTGAAATATATCTGCAGTACAGCTCAATACACACAATTGTTAAGGGGATGCAGACCAGAGAAAGACTTCCATTTTCAATTCATCATAAATGTACAGTTCCCTCCCCCTTGTATATATTTACTGTATGTCACAAATGTAACAGTACTGCATGGTCTAGATCCCCTTAACAATTGTGTGTATTGCGCTGTACTGCATTCTGCAATCTGTTAATAAAGTTTTCAATCAATCAATCAATCCGGGCCTGTGACGTCACTGTACCCATTCTGCAATCTGTTAATAAAGTTTTCAATCAATCAATCAATCAATCAATCAATCAATCAATCAATCAATCAATCAATCAATCAATCAATCAATCGGTCACTGTACCCATTCTACAATCTGTTAATAAAGTTTTCAATCAATGGAACCAATGGAAGCGAGCGTCCTCAGCCCACTGGGTCCTCAGCCCGCCGGGTCCTCAGCCCGCCGGGTCCTCAGCCCACTGGGTCCTCAGCCCGCTGGGTCCTCAGCCCGCTGGGTCCTCAGCCCGCTGGGTCCTCAGCCCACTGGGTCCTCAGCCCGCTGGGTCCTCAGCCCACTGGGTCCTCAGCCCGCTGGGTCCTCAGCCCACTGGGTCCTCAGCCCACTGGGTCCTCAGCCCGCTGGGTCCTCAGCCCGCTGGGTCCTCAGCCCGCTGGGTCCTCAGCCCGCCGGGTCCTCAGCCCACTGGGTCCTCAGCCCGCTGGGTCCTCAGCCCGCTGGGTCCTCAGCCCGCTGGGTCCTCAGCCCGCTGGGTCCTCAGCCCACCGGGTCCTCAGCCCACCGGGTCCTCAGCACGCTGGGTCCTCAGCCCGCCGGGTCCTCAGCCCGCTGGGTCCTCAGCCCGCTGGGTCCTCAGCCCGCTGGGTCCTCAGCCCGCTGGGTCCTCAGCCCACCGGATCCTCAGCCGGAGACGTGGTTCTGCAATATCAATGTGTGTAGCCTGAGAAATAAGATACAATAACTTCCTTACAATAACCATATAATATATAAATAGCCAACTAATAGGAAATAGGAGTCATTCCAGATATTGATACGTACATTGATGAATACAAAAACGGGGCGTATGGCAAAACTTTTATTTTATAAACGGAAAGGTAAAAATAAACACAACACATGATGTATTCTTAATCTTACTAATAGGCTACATAAAAGCCTAAGAACAGTTTAATAAACCAATCATATGGCGAATCGACATGGGTTTAATCAGGGGCGGATTTAGGATTGTAGGAGATCCGGGACAGATTTTTTTTTAATTTAATGAACCTGTACGTGCAATTTCCTGCAATATAGAGCCTTCAATCTTGACCAATAAAGCTGCTCTTTTCACTATAAAACTCAGTTAACCATAAGGTAGTTATGGTTAGATTTATATATTGGGGGGGGATATATCATATTTTTCATATAATCAAAAAGTGGTGGAGCAAGAGCATACCTTTGCTCCCCCAAGTTCAATAGTGGGAGAGCAGAGATGCTCCGAATGCTCTTATGGCCAGGCGTCTATGATTCACTGATACAAAGTAAAATAGTGCAGTGCAATAAAATAGTTAGTAAAATAGAATAAAATAATGCAATAGTGCATTGCAATAAAATAGTTATCATCGTATTTTTTCGGGAGGCCGGTAAGGAGTGCATTACAGTAGTCGAGTTGGCTTGAGATAAAGGCATGGATCTGGTTTTCAGCGTCCTTTTGATTTATAAATGGCCGTACTTTATCTATGTTTCTAAGGTGGAAGAATTAAGTTTTTGTCAACTTGTTGATTGTGATTTAAAGCTTAGGTCTGAGTCTACCATAACACCAAGACTTAACTCACTCAAATACAGTTAGCAGCTGGATAGACCACAGATTGAAATTAGCTTCTGCTAAATCTGGTGCAAACATATTTTCATGTAACAATGATGAATTGTAAAAAAAAAAAAAAAAAAAGCATTTTTTTTAATTTTTTTTTTATTTTTTTTAGTTTTTTTTAAAATAGATTCTGGGCTTTTCAGAATACATCCGGGGCTTGAGCCCAGGTAGCCACCCCCTAGCTCCGCCCCTGGGTTTAATGCGTACACCCCCCTCCCCCCCAGTATCCACCCCCCTCCCCCCCTGTAGAGGACGAGACGTGCGGTGACCGGAAGCCCGCTCTTCGTCAGCGCATCGTAGCCGCCCCCCTCCACCACCAGGAGTCTGATTTTATAAATCACGTGACCCAAATCAGCCAATGCCCGCAGTGCAACACTCCAATTCAGCCATTGGGTGGGACGGCCACGTGACCCAAATCAAATCAGCCAATGGAAGCGAGGGTCCTCAACCCGCCGGGTTTTCAGCCCGCCGGGTTCTGACTTGCTGCAGCTGCATACTATTGGACCTGTAAGCTGTGGGATGGGACTCGGTCGCTCCTTGCAGTCAGTCTGAACGCAGGACTGTGAACAGGAACGTTACCCTGAAACCTCTGCTCTCGACAAGAAGAATGGGCGACGAGGAGCTCGCGCTGAACAAGCAGGACGTCGAGGTAAAAACAGAGGCGGACTTGATTGATTGATTGATTTGTTGATTGATTGATTGATTGATTGAAAACTTTATTAACAGATTGCAGATTGGGTACAGTACAGTACAGCTCAATACATACAATTGTTAAGGGCATGCAGACCAGAGAAAGACTACATCATAACGCTGCACTCCCAAGTCTCTGTTCTAAATCTAATCTATTATATTCTATTCTATCAAGTTACAAACGGCTGCTTTTTGTATTAGACTTATCTATCTATAGGGATAATAATCATATACAGTGCTTTCGTTATTTACAAATACACTATCCCAGTGTGAAAACATAGACATTGCCAAAGTTGTCACCTGTGATTAGAGATTGTTTTCCTATTCAAAGTTTTATTTTTATTTGTATGAATCATAAACACTTACAATAACAACATCAACAACATACACATACATCTTATTTACAATCAAACACTCTAGAACATTTGTGATGTCACAGTATGATGTCATAATAGAACATTCTAGAACATTTGTGATGTCATAATAGTACATTCTAGAACATTTGTGTACAGTACATCGTATTTACATCTTATTTACATCTTATTCACACCTTATTTACATGTTATTTACATCTTATTCACATCTTATTCACATCTTATTCACACCTTATTTACATTTTATTTACATCTTATTCACATCTTATTCTCATGTTATTTACGTGTTATTTACATCTTATTCACATCTAAAACATATCAGAATATGTTTTAAACTGTTTTTATATTAGCTTTAATGTCCTTCTATTTTTCTGTTTTCTTTTCTGGCTTAAACATCTGGCCCAGGGACTACAACTGAAAACTAAAGAAACCCTGCTAATGTTGGCATATTTACATTTTTCTTTTTTAAATTTGTATTAATTTATAAATGTATAACTGTTGATTGATATGCACTGTCCCTGATCAAATAAACTGAGTAAACTAAAACTAATCTTATTCACATCTTATTTACATCTGATTCACTTCTTATTCACACTGTGTGGTGATCTGTTCAGGGACCTGCAGCCACAGCGTCCAGTGGGCACCTGATGGAAGTGTGTCAGTAGGCAGAGGGAGAGTGAGGCCGTGAGGGTGATATGAAGTGTGTCAGTAGGCAGAGGGAGAGTGAGGGGTAGGGTGATATGAAGTGTGTCAGTAGGCAGAGGGAGAGTGATGCCGTGAGGGTGATATGAAGTGTGTCAGTAGGCAGAGGGAGAGTGAGGGGTAGGGTGATATGAAGTGTGTCAGTAGGCAGAGGGAGAGTGAGGGGTAGGGTGATATGAAGTGTGCCAGTAGGCAGAGGGAGAGTGAGGGGTTAGGGTGATATGAAGTGTGTCAGTAGGCAGAGGGAGAGTGAGGGGTAGGGTGATATGAAGTGTGCCAGTAGGCAGAGGGAGAGTGAGGGGTAGGGTGATATGAAGTGTGTCAGTAGGCAGAGGGAGAGTGATGCCGTGAGGGTGATATGAAGTGTGTCAGTAGGCAGAGGGAGAGTGAGGGGTTAGGGTGATATGAAGTGTGTCAGTAGGCAGAGGGAGAGTGAGGGGTAGGGTGATATGAAGTGTGTCAGTAGGCAGAGGGAGAGTGAGGGGTAGGGTGATATGAAGTGTGTCAGTAGGCAGAGGGAGAGTGAGGGGTAGGGTGATATGAAGTGTGTCAGTAGGCAGAGGGAGAGTGAGGGGTTAGGGTGATATGAAGTGTGTCAGTAGGCAGAGGGAGAGTGAGGGGTAGGGTGATATGAAGTGTGTCAGTAGGCAGAGGGAGAGTGAGGGGTAGGGTGATATGAAGTGTGTCAGTAGGCAGAGGGAGAGTGAGGGGTAGGGTGATATGAAGTGTGTCAGTAGCAGTGTTGTGCTAGTTACTGAAAAATAGTAACTCAGTTACTTTACTAGTTACTTCATTTCAAAGTAACTTCGTTACTGTACTAGTTACTTACACCCAAAAGTAATGAGTTACTGTGAAAAGTAACTATTTAGTTATTTAAAAAAATAAAATAAAAAAAAAAGATTGCTCCCGAGTCCCATGCCCCAGATAGTATTCAAAATCGGTTGATCAACTTGACAGTTTCCATTCACATCACCGAACTCTGCTAAGCTGCGCAATGTGGTCTAGATACAAACACAAATCTGACACAAACAAATGTTGTCCCGAGTCGATATAATAAGAAGTGCGGCGGTTGAAGGAACAGCCTTGATGTCGCCGGAGCGTTTCATTATAACCATTATAATTCAAGGGTACTTGAACTGTACTGCTGTACTGTACTGTACCCATTCTGCAATCTGTTAATAAAGTTTTCATTCATTCATTCATTCATACTACGACTATGCTTGCACCTCATGGTACCAAAGCACCTCAAAGGCGCTTAAAACAAAATTACAAACATCACAAAACAAACTGGTCAGACTACTACTTGACCTGAACCCACATCACCCCTGCCCACTTTGACAACCTAGGATGGCTTAGAGTAGACGACAGAGTACAGCAACTTGCAATGGGCCTGGTCTACAAGATACACTATACGACCGGGGTACCCATGTACATGTCAAAATACTTCCCAAAGGTCAGTGAATACCACAACCACTACACCAGAGGGAGCTCCACAAATCATGTAAAACCCAGATTCGGCTCAAACAAGGGACTAAACACGTTTCGCAATTATGCCACAACAATGTGGAACGCCCTACCCAAAGCTAGGGGTAACAGTACTGTATATTTGAATACCGTTTATGTCACAAATGTATCAGTACTAAATACCTATAATGTCCCTATGCCATAAATGTCATGTATGTTGTGTATGTCATAAATGTCTATATGAATTGAAAATGGGGGACCCTGATGGAAACAAGACAAACGTCTTTCTCAGGTCTGCATCCCCTTAACAATTGTATGTATTGAGCCGTACTGTATTGTACCCATTCTGCAATCTGTTAAATAAAGTTTTCATTCATTCATTCATTCATTCATTCATTCATTCATTCATTCACCATCTTGCAAGTTGCAACGTTGTTTAAGATATCAATCAAAACATTGCAACGTTAGAATAGTTAGGATATCAATTGTGCATGAAAGGACTATATTTATATTGTTTGATTAGTATTATGAGATTCCCTGGCAGATTTCGTACAGTCAAAATCCGTTGATCAACTTGAGTTTCAGTTGCACTCACCAAAGTCTGCGGTGGTCGAGATGTAGTAACGTTACGTTAGTCGACTCCAGCAGCGCCTCAAACATGTTCTTTATCTCGTTTCCATGTTGTATATTAATTATCTCTCCAAGTAGTTGCTAAATGGTTTGTTAGTTTGTTACTGCGTTCTTTTTATGTGGATTCATAGCGAGCGTTTGTTTTGTTTACAATAGAGAGGGTCTATTTCTTTTCGTAGCCGCATCTGGTTTGCGCACTTCTGATTGGCCAGTGGCCAGACTCGCCTCGTATCATTCTACGCGGGTGGGGATGAGGATAATAATAATAATAATAATCACTACCGCTCGCTATCAATCTACGCCGTATATAACGCAAATAACGCAGTGACGAACCATTCAGTAACGTAAGTAGCGTTACTGAATTTCAAAAGTAATGCGTTAGAGTACTAGTTGCGGCAAAAAGTTACTTCGTTTCTGTAACGCGTTACTTTGTAACGCGTTAGTCCCAACACTGGTCAGTAGGCAGAGGGAGAGTGAGGGGTAGGGTGATATGAAGTGTGTCAGTAGGCAGAGGGAGAGTGAGGGGTTAGGGTGATATGAAGTGTGCCAGTAGGCAGAGGGAGAGTGAGGGGTAGGGTGATATGAAGTGTGTCAGTAGGCAGAGGGAGAGTGAGGGTTAGGGTGATATGAAGTGTGTCAGTAGGCAGAGGGAGAGTGAGGGTTATAGGGTGATATGAAGTGTGCCAGTAGGCAGAGGGAGAGTGAGGGGTAGGGTGATATGAAGTGTGTCAGTAGGCAGAGGGAGAGTGAGGGTTAGGGTGATATGAAGTGTGTCAGTAGGCAGAGGGAGAGTGAGGGGTAGGGTGATATGAAGTGTGTCAGTAGGCAGAGGGAGAATGAGGGGTAGGGTGATATGAAGTGTGTCAGTAGGCAGAGGGAGAGTGAGGGGTAGGGTGATATGAAGTGTGTCAGTAGGCAGAGGGAGAGTGAGGGGTAGGGTGATATGAAGTGTGTCAGTAGGCAGAGGGAGAGTGAGGCCGTGAGGGTGATATGAAGTGTGTCAGTAGGCAGAGGGAGAGTGAGGGGTAGGGTGATATGAAGTGTGTCAGTAGGCAGAGGGAGAGTGAGGGGTTAGGGTGATATGAAGTCAGTGAATACCACGATCACAACACCAGAGGGAGCTCCACAAATCATGTTAAACCCAGATTTGGCTCAAATAAGGGACTAAACACGTTTCGCAATTATGCCACATCAATGTGGAACGCCCTACCCAAAGCTGTAAAGGAATGTGGATCACTACCCACTTTCAAAACCTCTCTCAAGGGACACCTACGGGAGACTGCAATTCAACACTGGCCCCTGTAAATATCCTAACCCAACCCCCTCCAATGTACAGTAATTTACCTAGTATGGTTTTGTCAATAGTCCAATGTACAATTTTGTTTGTTTGTACAGTGTCTCCCCCCCCCCCCTCAATGTACAGTTTTGCTTGTATATACAGTGTGCCCCCCCCCCCCAACCACCTCCAATGTAGATTACCCAGTATGTTTGTCAATATCCCAGTGTACCCAACCCCCCCCCCACCCAACCTCCTCCAATGTACAGTTTCTACGTCAAATGTAGTGTGGTAGTGAAAGGTTAACCTTCTGTAGTGTGGTAGTAAAAGGGTTAACCTTCTGTAGTGTGGTAGTGAAAGGTTAACCTTCTGTAGTGTGGTAGTGAAAGGCTTAACCTTCTGTAGTGTGGTTGTGAAAGGGTTAACCTTCTGTAGTGTGGTAGTGAAAGGTTAACCTTCTGTAGTGTGGTAGTGAAAGTGTTACCCGTCTGTAGTGTGGTAGTGAAAGGGTTAACCTTCTGTAGTGTGGCAGTGAAAGGTTAACCTTCTGTAGTGTGGTAGTGAAAGGGTTAACCTTCTGTAGTGTGGTAGTGAAAGGCTTAACCTTCTGTAGTGTGGTAGTGAAAGAGTTAACCTTCTGTAGTGTGGTAGTGAAAGAGTTAACCTTCTGTAGTGTGGCAGTGAAAGGTTAACCTTCTGTAGTGTGGCAGTGAAAGGTTATCCTTCTGTAGTGTGGTAGTGAAAGGTTAACCTTCTGTAGTGTGGTAGTGAAAGTGTTAACCGTCTGTAGTGTGGTAGTGAAAGGGTTAACCTTCTGTAGTGTGGTAGTGAAAGGTTATCCTTCTGTAGTGTGGTAGTGAAAGGTTAACCTTCTGTAGTGTGGTAGTGAAAGTGTTAACCGTCTGTAGTGTGGTAGTGAAAGGGTTAACCTTCTGTAGTGTGGCAGTGAAAGGTTAACCTTCTGTAGTGTGGTAGTGAAAGGGTTAACCTTCTGTAGTGTGGTAGTGAAAGGCTTAGTCACCTCCATGAAGACCTCCTCGAGCCCCCTAGACATCCTTCCTACATCCATGTTCAAGGAAGTTTTCTGCTCTGTTGGCCCCAGTCTAGTCACTATCATTAACTCATCCCTAGCCTCTGGTTCTGTCCCAATCTATTTTAAGGAGGCAGTCGTAGGTTTGTACAGTGTCTCCCCCCCCCCCCCCCTCAATGTACAGTTTTGCTTGTATATACAGTGTGCCCCCCCCCCCCCCCAACCACCTCCAATGTAGATTACCCAGTATGTTTGTCAATATCCCAGTGTACCCAACCCCCCCCCCACCCAACCTCCTCCAATGTACAGTTTCTACGTCAAATGTATATACTCCCTTTTCCTGACTCCTTCTGTATCACAAACAGTACTGTATTTGCAAATCTGGTATGTCATAAATGTATAGATGTAGCAGTACTGACTATCTGTATGTCATGTATGTCATATATGTCCAGATGAATTGAAAATGGGGGACCCTGATGTAAACAAGACGAAAGTCTTTCTCTGGTCTGCATCCCCTTAACAATTGTGTGTATTGAGCTGTACTGTATTGTACCCATTCTGCAATCTGTTAATAAAGTTTTCAATCAATCAATCAATCAGTCGCGTCGCGTGCACTTTGGTCTCACGTGACGGAACACTTGGGGACGCGTGTACCTGTTCCGCAACAGTAAGTGACTTCCGGGGTAGGCCTGATTGGCCCCGACAGGCACGTGACGCGGCAAACTCAGGACGCGCAACGAGGCTGCTGAGAGCTGTCGCGCGGAAATAGGCTGTCTATTGCCATTCTCTAACACAAACTCTAACCTGTTTGTTTATTATCTTGAAATAAATAATCGTGGCACAGTCACTGGTTCTGTGGTTCATGAATCATGAGATTGAGACATGACAAATGCGTGTTTTGTTTACAGAGTCAAGAAATAATCATGTTTTAATTCAATGTGATCACTGATTAATATTGTATTGACAAAATGCAGATATATTCTTACAAAGAAATGTATTTGCCACGCAATCACATTGGAAGAATAATCATTCAGTAATGATTTGCCTTGCTATTGATTGAAAAATGTATTAACAGATTGCAGAATGGGTACATACAACAAGATACAAAGCATTCAGTTGACTAATTGTATATGTTCTAATGTTCTCTGTTTTGAAACAAATAATGTAAGTGATTGATTGAAACGTTTATTAACAGATTGCAGAATGGTACAGTAACCTACAGTACAGCTCAATACACACAATTGTTAAGGGGATGCAGACCAGAGAAAGACTTTCGTCTTGTTTACATCAGGGTCCCCCATTTTCAATTCATCATATGACATACACAACATACAGATAGACAGTACTGCTACACCTACATCTATACATTTATGACATACCAGATTTGCAAATACAGTACTGTTTGATACAAAAAGTGTACAGAAAAAGTGTATATACATTTGACGTAGAAACTGTACATTGGAGGTTGGGTGGGTGGGTGGATGGATGGGGGGCTGTACATTGGAGGTGGGGGGGGGGGGGGACACACTGTACATTGGAATACTGACAAAGCCATACTTGGTAATTTACTGTTTTTTGAGTGTTTTTGAAAGTGGGTAGTGGTTCACATTCCTTTACAGCTTTGGGTAGAGCGTTCCACTGTCCACATTGAATCCCTGATTCCCTGCCCCCCCTTATCAAGTTTGGTGTGAACGATGGGCTGTGTCTGTGATTGCCATGGAATGCCATTCCATCCATAGAGGCCATTAGTGACAGTGTCATTGTCTTTCATATGCTGGGAATGATGTTCTCTGCAGACCAGAGAAAGACTTTCGTCTTGTTTACATCAGTAACATAACATCATAACATACACCAGATAGACAGTCTTGCTCTCTTAATATGCTGGTTAAATCGGCTGTCTTTAACCTGAATTAGCAAACAAGATACAAAGCATTCAGTTGACTAATTGTATATGTTCTAATGTTCTCTGTTTTGTTTATTCATCAACAGGACCATGAAACGGTGCCCACCACTTGTACAAAAAGTACCCTGCCACCATCACTGAATGAAACGAATAATGTAAGTGATTGATTGAAACGTTTATTAACAGATTTCAGAATGGTACAATAGCCTACAGTACAGCTCAATACACACAATTGTTAAGGGGATGCAGACCAGAGAAAGACTTTCGTCTTGTTTACATCAGGGTCCCCCATTTTCAATTCATCATATGACATACACAACATACAGATAGACAGTACTGCTACACCTACATCTATACATTTATGACATACCACTATACCAGATTTGCAAATACAGTACTGTTTGATACAAAAAGAGGCCATCGCTCAGCTGAGGACAAGAGAACGAGGATAGCAAAACCAAATCATAGGCCCAGCACCCTATGGTGGGGGCTTGCTTGACTGATTGTATGGTAACTCAGTTACTTCTAGTCTGCATCGAACATTGTACATATGTCTATACTGAACACTGGGACCTCTATTTTTACTTCTTTTTACATGCTACTTTATTTTATTTCATACTTATCTTCTCTAGCACAGTCTCTGGAGCGTAACAGTAAGAAGCATTTTGTATAAAAGTATTCTGTACTTCTGTATGACAACTATTAAAGAAACTTGAAACTGTTTTGAAACCACTGTTGTGAAACAAATTACATTGAACAAATTTAAGTGATGTGTACTTTTTCCCCTTCTCAAAATAAAGAACCAAGTAAACACAAGTTGTCTGATTATTTTAAGTTTGCTTTTGTGTTTGTGTGTAAAACAATTTCTTTAATTGAATTAACTTAAACTAAAAGTAAATACAAACTAAATTAACAATGTAACTTACATTGTTAATTTAGTTTGTATTTACTTTTCTAGTTTAAGTTGATTCAATTAAAGAAATTGTATCAATACATTTAAAACATTGTTTGTTTTTCAACCATATCTGTTGACAATATAGGCAACATCCTGCTACCTTTTCAGCTTCTCTATTTCAAGGCAAAAAAAAAAAAAAAAAAAAAAATTTGCCAAAAAAACTGTGCATGCGCGCGCGTGCACATGCGCGTGGAGCGTTTGACCTACTGTCAATTTACCACTGCACCACTGCTCTAACCTTAACCAGCTCCTTAACAGCGCCTAAACTTAACCGTTCTAACCTTAACCAACTCCGAAACAATGCCTAACCTTAACCTTAACCTTAACCATGCCTAACCTTAACCATAGAAAGAATATTGCCATTCTCTAAGACAAACTCTAACCTTAACCAGCTCCTTAACAGCGCCTAAACTTAACCGTTCTAACCTTAACCAACTCCGAAACAATGCCTAACCTTAACCTTAACCTTAACCATGCCTAACCTTAACCGGCGAAAGAATACACGTTAAAAAAAAAATCACGTTAAAAAAAAAAGTTTTGATGGGATTCGAACTCACCAACAACGGACCGCAGGATCGCAGGACCGCTGCTCTGCCAGGTGAGCTATAGCGCCGAATGAGAGTCATGGCGTATTTGGACGGTTACGTACTTCCGTAAGCTCTGCCGCTCGGCTCCGCGGAGCGTGCCGCGCGGCAGAGAAAGTTGCGCGTCACGTGCCTTGTCGGGGCCAATCAGGCCTACCCCGGAAGTCACTTACTGTTGGGCGTCAGCAGAGGCCTTGCGGGGACCACCACCGACCACAGGGGGGCACTAGACTCGTGTGGTCTTTGTTCAGTGCGCACGGGGGACCTGCCTGCCTGTCGCGTGACGGAACACTTGCCGCGCAAATATAAAAGAGGGAGACGGGGCCAGGTGGGGCATACACGTCACACGCGTCATAGAACACTTTCCTCCTGGATGCGGACAGACATTACTCTGAAAGCTAACGTTAGCTGCTCGGCTAGTATTAAGTATTAAGTATTAACGTTATTAAAAAGCATTTAAGATAAAAAGCACATTTCGGTCTGCTGTGAATTGAAGAAGGAGGTGAGGCCATTATATAGGAGAGCAAAGAGCAGTAATAATAAAAAAAAAAGTTTCCAATTGAGTTATAAGTTATTAACTTCTCATTCTCGATATGACATCGTTTCACAGTTCAATCTTGCTCTGTTTTAGAGAGAAAATGGAATAAAGAATTGTATAGTAACTACAAAACACTTGATAGTCAATTAAAGCCATTTTTGTCACTGTTTGTGTGTAGTTACTGCTGTTAGCTTCTGCTGGCAGTATGGTACAGGTCTAATAATACTGTGCTCCAACTTGTCTTACTGTTTATCCTTCAATGTGTACGTTTTATTTATTTGTGTCAAGGTGTGTGTTGGGCCTATATTGTAAAATGCTAACTAACCTCTGTAATAATGGTATTGTTGTGTCTTCTGAATACAGTTAATAACAGGATATATGGGTAACAGTACTGTATATTTGCATATCATATATGTCACAAATGTAACAGTACTATATAACTGTATGTCATGTATGTCATAAATGTCACTATGAATTGAAAATGGGGGACCCTGATGTAAACAAGACGAAAGTCTTTCTCTGGTCTGCATAAGATAAGATAAGATAAGATAAGATATTCCTTTATTGATCCCCTTGGGGTTAACCTTCTGTAGTGTGGTAGTGAAAGGTTAACCGTCTGTAGTGTGGTAGTGAAAGGTTAACCTTCTGTAGTGTGGCAGTGAAAGGTTAACCTTCTGTAGTGTGGCAGTGAAAGGTTATCCTTCTGTAGTGTGGTAGTGAAAGGTTAACCTTCTGTAGTGTGGTAGTGAAAGTGTTAACCGTCTGTAGTGTGGTAGTGAAAGAAAGGGTTAACCTTCTGTAGTGTGGTAGTGAAAGGTTATCCTTCTGTAGTGTGGTAGTGAAAGGTTAACCTTCTGTAGTGTGGTAGTGAAAGTGTTAACCGTCTGTAGTGTGGTAGTGAAAGGGTTAACCTTCTGTAGTGTGGCAGTGAAAGGTTAACCTTCTGTAGTGTGGTAGTGAAAGGGTTAACCTTCTGTAGTGTGGTAGTGAAAGGCTTAGTCACCTCCATGAAGACCTCCTCGAGCCCCCTAGACATCCTTCCTACATCCATGTTCAAGGAAGTTTTCTGCTCTGTTGGCCCCAGTCTAGTCACTATCATTAACTCATCCCTAGCCTCTGGTTCTGTCCCAATCTATTTTAAGGAGGCAGTCGTAGGTTTGTACAGTGTCTCCCCCTCCCCCCTCAATGTACAGTTTTGCTTGTATATACAGTGTGCCCCCCCCCCCCCCAACCACCTCCAATGTAGATTACCCAGTATGTTTGTCAATATCCCAGTGTACCCAACCCCCCCCCCACCCAACCTCCTCCAATGTACAGTTTCTACGTCAAATGTATATACTCCCTTTTCCTGACTCCTTCTGTATCACAAACAGTACTGTATTTGCAAATCTGGTATGTCATAAATGTATAGATGTAGCAGTACTGACTATCTGTATGTCATGTATGTCATATATGTCCAGAATGAATTGAAAATGGGGGACCCTGATGTAAACAAGACGAAAGTCTTTCTCTGGTCTGCATCCCCTTAACAATTGTGTGTATTGAGCTGTACTGTATTGTACCCATTCTGCAATCTGTTAATAAAGTTTTCAATCAATCAATCAATCAGTCGCGTCGCGTGCACTTTGGTCTCACGTGACGGAACACTTGGGGACCAGCAGAGGCCTTGCGGGGACCACCACCGACCACAGGGGGGCACTAGACTCGTGTGGTCTTTGTTCAGTGCGCACGGGGGACCTGCCTGCCTGTCGCGTGACGGAACACTTGCCGCGCAAATATAAAAGAGGGAGGCGGGGCCAGGGGGGGCTTACACGTCACACGCGTCATAGAACACTTTCCTCCTGGACGATGCAGACAGACATTACTCTGAAAGCTAACGTTAGCTGCTCGGCTAGTATTAAGTATTAAGTATTAACGTTATTAAAAAGCATTTAAGATAAAAAGCACATTTCGGTCTGCTGTGAATTGAAGAAGGAGGTGAGGCCATTATATAGGAGAGCAAAGAGCAGTAATAATAAAAAAAAAGTTTCCAATTGAGTTATAAGTTATTAACTTCTCATTCTCGATATGACATCGTTTCACAGTTCAATCTTGCTCTGTTTTAGAGAGAAAATGGAATAAAGAATTGTATAGTAACTACAAAACACTTGATAGTCAATTAAAGCCATTTTTGTCACTGTTTGTGTGTAGTTACTGCTGTTAGCTTCTGCTGGCAGTATGGTACAGGTCTAATAATACTGTGCTCCAACTTGTCTTACTGTTTATCCTTCAATGTGTACGTTTTATTTATTTGTGTCAAGGTGTGTGTTGGGCCTATATTGTAAAATGCTAACTAACCTCTGTAATAATGGTATTGTTGTGTCTTCTGAATACAGTTAATAACAGGATCTATGGGTAACAGTACTGTATATTTGCATATCATATATGTCACAAATGTAACAGTACTATATAACTGTATGTCATGTATGTCATAAATGTCACTATGAATTGAAAATGGGGGACCCTGATGTAAACAAGACGAAAGTCTTTCTCTGGTCTGCATAAGATAAGATAAGATAATATAAGATATTCCTTTATTGATCCCCTTGGGGTTAACCTTCTGTAGTGTGGTAGTGAAAGGTTAACCGTCTGTAGTGTGGTAGTGAAAGGTTAACCTTCTGTAGTGTGGTAGTAAAAGGGTTAACCTTCTGTAGTGTGGTAGTGAAAGGTTAACCTTCTGTAGTGTGGTAGTGAAAGGCTTAACCTTCTGTAGTGTGGTTGTGAAAGGGTTAACCTTCTGTAGTGTGGTAGTGAAAGGTTAACCTTCTGTAGTGTGGTAGTGAAAGTGTTACCCGTCTGTAGTGTGGTAGTGAAAGGGTTAACCTTCTGTAGTGTGGCAGTGAAAGGTTAACCTTCTGTAGTGTGGTTTGATTGATTGATTGATTGAAAACTTTATTAACAGATTGCAGAATGGGTACAATACAGTACAGCTCAATACACACAATTGTTAAGGGGATGCAGACCAGAGAAAGACTTTCGTCTTGTTTACATCAGGGTCCCCCATTTTCAATTCATCAGGACATATATGACATACATGACATACAGATAGTCAGTACTGCTACATCTATACATTTATGACATACCAGATTTGCAAATACAGTACTGTTTGTGATACAGAAGGAGTCAAGAAAAGGGAGTATATACATTTGACGTAGAAACTGTACATTGGAGGAGGTTGGGTGGGGGGGGTTGGGTACATTGGGATATTGACAACCATACTGGGTAATTTACATTGGAGGTGGTTGGGGGGGGGGGCACACTGTATAAACAAGTAAAACTGTACATTGAGGGGGGGGGGGGGAGGAGACACTGTACAAACAAACAAAATTGTACATTGGACTATTGACAAAACCATACTAGGTAAATGACTGTACATTGGAGAGGGTTGGGTTAGGATATTTACAGGGGCCAGTGTTGAATTGCAGTCTCCCGTAGGTGTCCCTTGAGAGAGGTTTTGAAAGTGGGTAGTGATCCACATTCCTTTACAGCTTTGGGTAGGGCGTTCCACATTGATGTGGCATAATTGCGAAACGTGTTTAGTCCCTTATTTGAGCCGAATCTGGGTTTAACATGATTTGTGGAGCTCCCTCTGGTGTTGTGATCGTGGTATTCACTGACCTTTGGGAAGTATTTTGACATGTACATGGGTACCTTGGTCGTGTAGTGTATCTTGTAGACCAGGCCCATTGCAAGTTGCTGTACTCTGTCGTCTACTCTAAGCCATCCTAGGTTGTCAAAGTGGGCAGGGGTGAGGTGGGTTCTAGGAGTAAGGTCAAGCAGTAGTCTGACCAGTTTGTTTTGAGATGTTTGTAATTTTGTTTTTAGCGCCTTTGAGGTGCTTTGGTACCATGTAGTGAAAGGGTTAACCTTCTGTAGTGTGGTAGTGAAAGGCTTAACCTTCTGTAGTGTGGTAGTGAAAGAGTTAACCTTCTGTAGTGTGGTAGTGAAAGAGTTAACCTTCTGTAGTGTGGCAGTGAAAGGTTAACCTTCTGTAGTGTGGCAGTGAAAGGTTATCCTTCTGTAGTGTGGTAGTGAAAGGTTAACCTTCTGTAGTGTGGTAGTGAAAGTGTTAACCGTCTGTAGTGTGGTAGTGAAAGGGTTAACCTTCTGTAGTGTGGCAGTGAAAGGTTAACCTTCTGTAGTGTGGTAGTGAAAGGGTTAACCTTCTGTAGTGTGGTAGAGGTAGTGAAAGGCTTAGTCACCTCCATGAAGACCTCCTCGAGCCCCCTAGACATCCTTCCTACATCCATGTTCAAGGAAGTTTTCTGCTCTGTTGGCCCCAGTCTAGTCACTATCATTAACTCATCCCTAGCCTCTGGTTCTGTCCCAATCTATTTTAAGGAGGCAGTCGTACAGCCACTCCTAAAAAAGCCCAACCCAGACCCCACCATCCATAATAATTTCAGACCCATCTCCAAGCTGCCCTTTGCATCAAAGGTGTTAGAAAAGGTTGTAGCCAACCAGCTCACCACCCACATGTCACAGAATAACATCTGTGACAAATTCCAATCTGGCTTCCGCAAACTCCACTCCACTGAATCTGCCCTTCTCAGAGTATCAAATGATCTCCTGATGTCTGCTGACTCTGGTGAATGCTCTGTTCTGGTCCTGTTAGACCTGAGCGCAGCGTTTGACACGGTCAACCACAACATCCTTTTGGACAGGCTCAGGGAGTGGGTGGGCGTCTCTGGGAGTGCTCTAAACTGGTTCGCCTCTTATCTGAGGGAGAGAACGTTCTCGGTGGCTGTGGGTCCTTTTAAATCTGACCCCACCCCTCTCTCATGTGGGGTACCACAGGGATCGGTGCTAGGACCACTCCTCTTTGCCATTTATATGCTTCCCCTAGGCCTCCTCATCAACAAATTCACCGGCATTAAATATCACTGCTACGCAGACGACATACAACTACTCTGCTCTTTTAAACCCGACAACTTGGAGAAACTCAGCCTTCTCCAGGAGTGCCTGCTCGGCATTGAGAGCTGGATGGGGAGTAACTTCCTCCAGTTAAATGCAAATAAAACGGAGGTGCTGATCGTAGCAGCTGAAAAGACTGCAGCTAGAGTGGCCACTCACTTGGGGTCCCTTAAAGACAACATACGTCCCCACCTGAGAAACCTGGGTGTTGTCTTTGACCAGGCCATGAACCTAGACAAACATGTCAAAACACTCACACGCACCTGCTTCTTTCACCTCAGAAACATTGCAAAACTGCGCACCATCATATCTCACTCTGAACTAGAACTATCCGTGCATGCTTTTATTTCCTCTAGGCTTGACTACTGCAACTCACTTTTCACCTGTCTCACCAAATCATCCACAGATAAATTACAAATGGTCCAAAATGCTGCAGCCAGGCTACTCACAAGGTCAAAAAAATCATGTCACATCACTCCCATTTTGGTATCCCTGCACTGGCTCCCGGTACACTATAGAATTCACTTCAAAGTCCTCACTTTCACTTTCAGAGCACTTCACGGTCAGGCCTAGGCCTGCCACGATAACACATTTTGCTGGGCGATTAATTGCTCCCGAAAATATCGCGATAAGCGATATTATTGTGACCGGTTAGAGAATTTTTTTTTGAGAAATTTATTTCCCAAAACTTTTATTTTGAAGCCCACCGCTCCGTCTTTTCCGGTGTTTTAGACTTTTATTTTGAAGCCCACCGACCGGACCGGAAGTATTGTTGTGATTATCAGGTACTTTTTTAGTCCCTGCTCTGTCGTGGTTCCAAGCGAGTAGAAGTGAGATGCATGCATCTTATTGGTAGAAGTGGTACCAGAAAAGTCACGTGAAACACTGCAGACCACTGATTGGTCAGAATAGAGACGCGTCACTCGTTGGAGAGTCTGAGGGAGTCTGAACGAAAACAGAACGCCGCCATCTTTAATGTCTCGCATAGGATTTCATAATCATTATGTTTGCAGCAGGCACAAGTGCAATAAACAAAGGATACAGTCACTGTGTATTCTGCCTCATTTATTGATTAAACAAAACCGACATCAACACAATTTGCCACCGAGCGGAGAGTTTAGTCTCGCAAAAAGATTGCTGACTTGTTAAGGCTTGTTGTTAGGTTAGGTGCTAATGTTGTGCTAGCGTTTTAGCATGGCTATCGTACATAGCGTGATCAATATAACTCGCTATTGATTGTTTGTATGAGTAACGTTAATGCTAGTAGAATAGACACAATGAGGGGTAACGTTAGCCCCACGGAGCTCCTGTGCTGTGCTCTGTAGTAAAGCCAGCGGCCCGCCTCCCAACACGGACAGTGACTGACAAGGGGCACTGGTTCCGCCTCAAACAAACACGCAAATAGCAATTAATCGCGCCCGTCAAAATCATTGCATTCATTTTAATTATCGCGGCAATTAATCGATTTATTGCTTATCGCGGCAGGCCTACTTGCCTATATTACTACCTACTATACTAATATTTCTCTACTACTCTGCACTCAACACTGCAGCACCCACGTTTCAACACTGTTTGATGAACATTGTTACTCAGCTGATAGAGTTGTACCCTTCCTTCCTGCTGACTTGTCGTACAGAACTTGTAAGTCGCTTTGGATAAAAGTGTTTCAGCTAAATGACTAAATGACTAAATGTAAATGTAGTTGTAGTTGTGGTAGTAGTAGTAATAGTAGCAGTAGCAGTAGTAGCTAACAGTCTGTATGGCAGTGAGTGGTCTATTTATACAGCTATTATAGTAATTGTTATAATAATAATAATAATAATAATAATAATAATAATAATAATAATAATAATAATAATAATAATAATAATAATAATAATAATAATAATAATAATAATAATACATATTATTCTTGCTATGACAATGCTAGGTTCTGTATTATATCATATTATTGGTAAGTTCTGTTTTATAATAACTATTATTTCATATTATTGGTAAGTTCTGTATTAATAGTAAGTATTATTTCATATTATTGGTAAGTTCTGTATTAATAGTAAGTATTATTTCATATTATTAGTAAGTTCTGTATTAATAGTAAGTATTATTTCACATTATTAGTAGGTTCTGTATTATAATCAGTATCGTGTCCTGTGATTGGTAGGTTCTGTATTATAATCAGTATCGTGTCCTGTGATTGGCAGGCTCTGTATTATAATCAGTATCGTGTGCTGTGATTGGCAGGCTCTGTATTATAATCAGTATCGTGTCCTGTGATTGGCAGGTCCTGGCCAACGCGGCCGTGTCGGAGATCAGTGCGCTGGTGGACGGTGGCTTCACGAGTCTCCGTCTGGAGGTGTCGCGGTGCCACAGAGAGAACCTGGCGCTCAGGAGCAAACTACGCCTGCAGGAGCTTCAAACTAGCAACCGCCTCTCCAAGACGGCCTTGTCCACCCGCCCCCTAGTGGCCACCTGTAGCAGGAGAGGTAACTAAACGCTAAACAATAGCATGAACATAACAAGTCACTTATAAACATATAAATAAATAAAATGGTTCAATGCCTGAACTGTTGTTTTGATGCTGAACTGAACTGTTGTTTTGATGCTGAACTGAACTGTTGTTTTGATGCTGAACTGAACTGTTGTTTTGACGCTGAACTGAACTGTTGTTTTGATGCTGAACTGAACTGTTGTTTTGACGCTGAACTGAACTGTTGTTTTGATGCTGAACTGAACTGTTTTGACGCTGAACTGTTGTTTTGATGCTGAACTGAACTGCTGTTTTGACGCTGAACTGAACTGTTGTTTTGATGCTGAACTGAACTGTTGTTTTGACGCTGAACTGTTGTTTTGATGCTGAACTGAACTGTTGTTTTGACGCTGAACTGAACTGTTGTTTTGATGCTGAACTGAACTGCTGTTTTGACGCTGAACTGAACTGTTGTTTTGATGCTGAACTGAACTGTTGTTTTGATGCTGAACTGAACTGTTGTTTTGACGCTGAACTGAACTGTTGTTTTGATGCTGAACTGAACTGCTGTTTTGATGCTGAACTGAACTGCTGTTTTGACGCTGAACTGAACTGTTGTTTTGATGCTGAACTGAACTGTTGTTTTGACGCTGAACTGTTGTTTTGATGCTGAACTGAACTGTTGTTTTGATGCTGAACTGAACTGTTGTTTTGACGCTGAACTGAACTGTTGTTTTGATGCTGAACTGAACTGCTGTTTTGACGCTGAACTGAACTGTTGTTTTGATGCTGAACTGAACTGCTGTTTTGACGCTGAACTGAACTGTTGTTTTGATGCTGAACTGAACTGTTGTTTTGATGCTGAACTGAACTGTTGTTTTGACGCTGAACTGAACTGTTGTTTTGATGCTGAACTGAACTGCTGTTTTGACGCTGAACTGAACTGTTGTTTTGATGCTGAACTGAACTGCTGTTTTGATGCTGAACTGAACTGTTGTTTTGATGCTGAACTGAACTGCTGTTTTGACGCTGAACTGAACTGTTGTTTTGATGCTGAACTGAACTGCTGTTTTGATGCTGAACTGAACTGTTGTTTTGATGCTGAACTGAACTGTTGTTTTGATGCTGAACTGAACTGTTGTTTTGATGCTGAACTGAACTGCTGTTTTGACGCTGAACTGAACTGTTGTTTTGATGCTGAACTGAACTGCTGTTTTGACGTGTTTCTCGTGGCTAGAGCTGCAACGATGAGTCAACGTCGACCAGGACATTTAATTTGAATATTCATGACCGACGCATCGTATCGTCTTTGCTGTGGAAATGGCAGACATTCAAAGTTATAACATGCGCAACATGTCATCTAACTAGTGCGCAATGAATGACGATCTATCTATCTCTCTCTCTCTCTCTCTCTCTCTCTCTCTCTCTCTCTCTCTCTCTCTCTCTCTCTCTCTCTCTCTCTCTCTCTCTCTCTCTAACAGATCACATCAGAGAACGGACTCCCAGAGCTGCAGAACAGACGACTGTCTCCCTTTACACAGCTGTCAGTACTGCTCTTATTTATTAATATCATGTCCCTCTTAACTGTAATAATCAGTAATAACTTTAATCAGTAATAAATTAATAATATCAGTAATAAATAGAATCTGTAATAATATCAGTAATAATATCAGTAATAAATAGAATCTGTAATAATATCAGTAATAATAATCAGTAATAACTTGAATCTGTAATAATATCAGTAATAACTTGAATCTGTAATAATAATCAGTAATAACTTGAATCTGTAATAATATCAGTAATAACTTGAATCAGTAATAATATCAGTAATAACTTGAATCTGTAATAATAATCAGTAATAACTTGAATCTGTAATAATATCAGTAATAACTTGAATCGGTAATAATATCAGTAATAACTTTTTTTTTATCCACTTTTTCTCCTTATTTTTCTATTTTTTCCCCCATCCCAATTTCGCCTCGCCAATTCTTCCTTCAATTCTCCCCTCCCCTGTCTCGAACGTTGCTAGACTATGCCTCCCACTGGTCGGCTGCAGTGAGGACCAAGCCTTGCATCACGTGTCCCCTCCGGTACACGAGGAAGCAGCCGTTGCATCTTTTCACCTGAACAGCACGATCTCTCAGTGGCGAGGAGTAACGCGTGGGAGGCTCACGCTGCCCCCGATACTTCCTGATTCTGCTGTACAGGCGCACCAACCGACCTGTAGGAGTCGCCGTCCACAACGTCCGATCCCCACCCACCGGCTTTCCCACCCCATAATACTGCCAGTATGAACGACCAGCCAAGCCGGAAGCAACGCCGAGAGCTGGGCTCGAACCCAGCGTCTCCTGCGTTAGTGGCGAGCGCCTTGCCCACTGTGCCACTTAGCCGCCCTATATCAGTAATAACTTGAATAAGTAATAATATCAGTTAGGCCTGTCACGATAACACATTTTGCTGGGCGATTAATTGTCCCAGAAATTATTGCGATAAGTGATATTATTGCGGTTTTGAGAGAAATAATTTTTTTGAGAAATGTATTTCCCAAAAGTTTTCAATCAACTTTTTATTTTTTACTAATATAATGATAATAGCATAATAATGCAAGGAAACCGTTTCAAAGTGCAATAAACCTTTATTTAACATTGGAAGACATTTTAAATATCCTAAATTACTACCTAACCAATCAGATATGAGGTATAGCGTCAGAAGCAGAGTAACCTCGTTCCCAGTTTTATCTCCGTGAGAGCAATGATAAAACGAGCAGAGCAATGTGTGTGGACAAGAGGCGGGTTGCTACGTTTACTGTAGGAAGGGGCTTTTAGACCCATGTTTTTATTTTTTGCTTCGAAAAGAGGGACGTGGGACATTAGGTAAAATGGCTGTGCAGTATACAACCAAAAGCGGGACACCTGGTCACCCTAATTGTGGCTCGCGTTTGTTTACTGTGGCTCGCGGATTATGTGATGGGCAAGCTACTTGGAAAATGTAGTAAGCTACACTACCAGTTACTCTCGATTAAAATATAGCTCAACAATAATCAAATAAACACAAATATATACTATCTCTATTGGAATGGAGACTTTTCAGCACAGGATAAACTAGGGATGGGCAAAAAAAAACAGATCGATTGATCACATGATGTACTTGAGTACTCGTGGAGGAAAACGCTGTACAAAATAAACGTCTTTTCCGGTGTATTAGACTTTGCTCTTTTATTTTGAAACCCACCGACCGGAAGTATTGTTGTTATTATCCTAGCAGAACCTATGAGCGGACAACTTGTGTCGTCCGGTTCTGTGTTTTTGAGCTAATGATAAAACAAATGTTGAGATTGTTGGTGAACAACTAACTTTAGGTTAGTTTTAACGTTAGCTACTAACGTTAGATGCAGCTACTACAGGCAATCAACGATGAGGAGGAAGCGTCATAGCATCAACGCTAGATCTTTAATCTTTATTTAGCAGTCTAGTTTCTCCGGGCAGTAGCGTATAGCGTTTGTTCACGCTACATCACTACTTGGGTCTAAAAATAGCTACACTACAAAGAACGCTACTTGGTTCAAAAGGAGCGACGCTACCATCACGCTACTGAGAAATGTAGTTAAGCTATGTAGCGTTGCTACTGCCCAACATACGCATGGTGCTCACAGGAGCTCTCGTGCTGTACTCTGTAGTAACGTCAGCGGCCCGCCTCCCCACACGGAGAGGTACTGGTTCCCGCCTCATTAAAACAAACACGCAAATAGCAATTAATTGCGCCCGTCAAAATCATTGCATTCATTTTCATTATTGCGCGATAAATTGATTTATTGCTTATTGCAACAGGCCTAGTCAGGCCCCTATCTACATCACGGAACTCATCCATCCCTACACAAACACCCGCTCACTCAGATCTGCCGATCAGCACCTCCTAGTGATCCCCAGGACCAGGCTAAAAACAAGGGGTGATCGAGCCTTCGAGGTGACAGCACCAAGGCTCTGGAACGCTCTCCCCCTGGACCTGCAAACTGCCCCCTCTGAGAACTCTTTTAAAAAACAACTAAAAACACATTTGTTCAGGCAGGCTTTTAATCACACATAGGCGCCTTTTACTGTTCTATAGTGTTGTTTTAATTAGTGACTCATGATTTTATCCAAATTCTTTTATTCTACTTTTTCTATCTGGTTTCACTGTTTTTAACTGCTGTTTGTCTGTTGTCATTTATTTCTGATTTTGTTTTTATTGTGTTTTTATATTAAGCTGTAGTGTAAAGCACCCTGTGCATTCGTGCTGTGAAGGGTGCTCTATAAATAAAGGTCATTCATTCATTAACCTTCTGTAGTGTGGCAGTGAAAGGTTAACCTTCTGTAGTGTGGCAGTGAAAGGTTATCCTTCTGTAGTGTGGTAGTGAAAGGTTATCCTTCTGTAGTGTGGCAGTGAAAGGGTTAACCTTCTGTAGTGTGGCAGTGAAAGGTTATCCTTCTGTAGTGTGGTAGTGAAAGGTTAACCTTCTGTAGTGTGGTAGTGAAAGTGTTAACCGTCTGTAGTGTGCAGTGATGCCGGTAACGCGTTACTAAGTAACGCGTTATTGTAATCTGATTACTTTCCCCCGAAAATAGTAATCTAATGCGTTAATCTTTAAAAGCCAGTAATCTGATTGCAGTTACTTGTCCAAGTGGCTGTGCATTACTATTTCGTTACTATCTCATCATAAATTCATAATGCAGGCGGAATGCAGTATTTTATTTCGTTTTCGACAGTCAAAAATACATTTTGAGCTGTTTTTCTTTTGGGAGTGACGTAGTGTGGCAGTGAAAGGGTTACACAAGAATGTGTCCCCGCGGCGTGACTGGACACTCTGTCTGTGAGTGACATCTGCTTTGGTACAATCACATTCCCCATCCACAGTCTGCGAATCAGAGGCAGAGTAGGGCGGGTCTCCGGTCTTCACAGCACGTCATGTGACATATGCCGGTGATTCTCATGAAATCTTGATTTCAAAATTTCAAAGATAATTTTTTTTTAACAAACTTGCATCAACAAATTTCCTTTCCAAGCACTATAAGCCAGGTCTGGAGTATATGTGAATAATAATTAGAAAATATTTTTTTACAATTTAACACCTTTTTGAACACATTTTCCAAAATAAGTCCTTCAAATTCTCATTACCGCAACAGTCTTAAAACTTCAAGACAATAAGAAAAGCGTATACATTTTCACAGTTTTAAGAATTGATTATTAACAGTCATAGACACATACCTGAAACTATGAAATAATATATATCTTTAAATAATCATTTTTAGAATAGTTTGTCATATTACTCTCATTACCGCAACACCTTCTGCAGTCGTCAACCAAATTTTTGTGATATTTCATGGAAACCTGAATTTGTCTTAAAATGTCATTGTAAACCTGAAAGCACATAACAATGGACATGCTATTAGAATCAAATTATAATTGTTCACTAAATTAAATAACCTTTAAATTAACAGCTGTTGTGGTAATGATACATGGGTTTCGGAAATGAGATTAATGATTTCAGTAATGATAATAAGTATGCTAAGTGTTGCCAGACACAACTCGAGGCTTAAGAGCAAGCTTGTTGGTTATTCAAAGCAAACCACTTGGTGTGTCTGATTAGCCACAAACACCAAAGCAGTCAATTACATTTGTGTCATTTTACTTGCATCACAAAATGTTGGTAACACAACAAATTACATAATTATGAAAACCTCTAATTTACTGTCTATTTGTCAAGTTAACCTTTTTAATGATAGATTATTTCAGGGCTTGCCAACGCTCACTGACTGCAGTGACTGGATGCTTTCATAAAATTGCAACTAATGCATTTGCATATCCTCTCAATCAAATTAAGAAAAAAATGCATTTGTTCAGCTCAACTCACAACTTTATTCTGTTTAACAACATTCTGTTTAAAAATACAAATTATTACATTCACCCTGAGAAATGTGCTTCATGAGAAATATTAAAAGTTTCAATATATGTTTGCACATTAGTATACATTCAGTGTTCGACTTACGGTCTGAAACGCCGACGATAATCCTTAGTCACAGCCAATGTTCCCCCTAAGGTGCGCCCGTGCGCGCGCGCACATGGCAAAACGCTCCTGCGCACATCTGAAATCGGTCGCGCAAAAAAAAAGAAAAAAAAGAAAATGATTTATTTTTTATGATTTTTTTTATATTCTTTTTTTTTACTTTTTTTTTTATTCAACAAACATGACCATGTTCACGTCTTAAACTCATACTGGGGCTTTAGTTTTGGTTTTAAATTGCATATCATCATTTATTTATTGTCACACAGAGCAGAAGAATTTTGCCAAAACAAACCAATCCAGCATCAGAACGGCAGACCAGCCCCAAACGCATTTCCTTTGATTTAATTATACATCAAATGATTTATGCAAGGATTGCAATGCCTCGCTTGAATGAAGTTAACTTTTCACCTGGATAACGTCAACATTCAGGGTGAATGTAATGTGAGAAATTGGGATACAAAAAAAAAATATATATATATATATATATATTTTTTTTTTTGATCGGATCGGGAAAGATCTGTATCGGTAGATACTCAAAATCACATGATCGGGATCGGATCGGGAGCAAAAAATTTGGATCGGGACATCCCTAACCATCCCTAACCCTGTTGCGTGTGACGTTACCAAGAGAAGCCCCGCTTTCAGTGCTTTGTGGGCAGTGCTACTGCACGCTCACACAGACACACACAACAGATGAGGAAGTTGACAGATCCGACCAGCATTGCTGGCTCCTCACAATGCAAACGCGAAAATGTACATTACAGATGAACTTCAGAGAAAACTTCCAATTTATCATCCCGGTCGAGACTAATTGGAAGCGGAGTGCAACGCGTGCAAAGCTTGACCATATGTTGATGTGGCGATCTCAAAGCTCACATGGACACAGCAAAACATTACAAACAAAGCAGTGCGAGGCGAGAGTTTGATGGCAAAGTTGACCGAATTGATTGAAGAATGCAGCTATACAGGGAGAGAAAGAAAATAATTTAAAACTATTTTGATGCCTCAAAATTATGTTTTGGTTTGATAAGATGCTTATGATACAATCATTCTAAGGATTATGTGTGTAATAAATTAGTTTAGTACACTAATTGCAACAAATCTGAAACTGCATAGTGCACTTTTAAATTAGTATCTTTGTGAGGTTACTGTTTTATAATTTACATTGAAAAGATAAAGATATATTTTTTAAAGCTGGATTTTCTAATACAGAAGAGGTATTATTTAGAACATTACATCATATTTTTCTTGTTATTTATTTTGTCCAGTAAGACTTGAAAATATATATTATTTTGTCATAGGTTGATTTAGTTATTTTCTTGCGATTTGTCAGATTACTTTAGGCATAATACAGCATGTTGAGTAACTTTGGTTATAGAGAGATATTATTTTGTTATATAAAATAATATAAACAATAATTTTATATCCATACAGAGGAGGTATACTTTAAATATATTATAATGATAAGGCATCTTTGAGTAAACTTTGATTAAGTATCTTGAGGCTGAAGGCAGAGTGTCCTCTTTAAAAAAAATCACAATATGGTCACCCTTGAAGTCGCATTATAATTCACTTAATAAAATAATGACGAGTCAGCCTCCTAAAAAGACAAAGGTTAGGTTAGTGACACGACTCACACCGCCGCCGCCAACCCAGCCAAAGTAAGGACTATGCTCTGTATCGTCAATCAATGGTCAAATAAATATTTGATTAAGGAATATAATATGCCTTTTTGTATTATTTCTCTGTGTATCAGCAAAATGTATATATTTTTATGTTAGACATTAAGGAAAATTAAGATTCTCAGATTTTTTACAAACCGCCGCATATCAACTAACCGGTTAATCGGCAGGTGACGTATGTTGCTCAGTAGTTGCTGATGTCTGCTCAGGAGGTTTGAGTGTTTGCTCAGACCAAAAAATTATTAGAGGGAACATTGGTCACAGCAAATAATTGACGTTATCCAGGTGAAAAGTTCGTCTGAAAAGTCCGCCTCCAGGCTCCAGCCTGCTGAGTTTTTCCTCCACACGGAATGTTGTCCTTGCAAACATTGCAATTGCTGGACTGGCTTGACTTTCTATTTTAAAATGCTTAGTTCCAACTTCCAAACCTCTAGCTGCTTTTAGTCACAGCAAATAATTGACGTTATCCAGGTGAAAAGTTAGTCTGAAAAGTCCGCCTCCAGGCTCCAGCCTGCTGAGTTTTTCCTCCACACGGAATGTCGTCCTTGCAAACATTGCAATTGCTGTTGGACTGGCTTCACTTTCTATTTTAAAATGCTTAGTTCCAACGTCCAAACCTCTAGCTGCTCAAGTGAGTGGATAACAGTGTTTCGGGAGCGACGTGTTGTACTGTTGTGATGTGAGCGTGTAGCCAGAACACCGGTCTAAATTAAAGGGGATGTGTTTGTTGCAACGGTGTAAATTAAAGGGAATGTGTTTGTTGTGGACAATTATTCTGCTCTGTGTGACAATAAATACATTAATGATATATTATATGTAATTTAAAACCAAAACTAAGGCCTCCCTATGAGTTTAAGACGTGAACATGGTCATGTTTGTTGAATAAAAAAAAAAAAATCTTTTATTGACTGCCGATTTTTATTTAATTTCTTTTCCCGATCCCGATCACGTGATCGGATCGGGACATCCCTAGTCAGTGAATACCACGAACACAACACCAGAGTGAGTTCCACAAATCATGTTCAACCCAGATTCGGCACAAACAAGGGTCTAAACACGTTTCGCAATTATGCCACATCAATGTGGAACGCCCTACCCACAGCCGTAAAAAAATTTGAATCCCTACCCACCTTCAAAACAGTTCTCAAAAGCACCTACAGGAGACTGCAATTTGAAACTGGCCCCCGTAAATGTCCAAACCCTCCCATCCCATCCCCTCCCCCCCACCCACCACTTCCCAATGTACAGTCTCCTCCCCCTCGTATGTATATATTTTCTGTTAGGATCTTTGTTTAACAGTACTGTATATTTGCATATTGTGTATGTCACAATTGTAACAGTACTGTAAATCTGTATGTCATGTATGTCATAAATGCCATGATATATCTGTATATCTGTATGTTGTGTATGTCATAAATGTCATTATGAATTGAAAATGAGGGACCCTGATGTAAACAAGACGAAAGTCTTTCTCTGGTCTGCATCCCCTTAACAATTGTGTGTATTGAGCCGTACTGTATTGTACCCATTCTACAATCTATTGTGTTCAATCAATCAATCAATCAATCAATCAATCAATCAATCAATCAATCAATCAATCAATCAATCAATCAATCAAACTTGTTCAACCTCATGTCACATTGACTTACCTGGTGAATCTTCATAGTCCCGGGCACTGTATTCAGGGATGGAGGAATCAAATCCTGGGCCGAAATGATCTCATCCTCTGTTACCATGTATATAGCCTTACAGATGAGTGTGTTGCCAGTTGCTCATGCAGTGTGTTGGTGTCTGGGATGCTAGTTCCATAAGCAACAAGCCGGTCTGCTAGGTTCTTGAGTGCACCCCCTACCCCATCAGGGGCACCCTTGCCATGAGATGCCTCTGAGAAGTTCCAGGTGACATATTCAAACCCTCTCATGAAAGGCACTGTCAAGGCCGGATAGAACGCTGTCTTGTTGCGGTACTGTGAGGTGGGTCCATCTGAAATTATTTATTCCGCCGATTTTTGTCCAGTAACTCCTGCCAGAGCTTTTTTTGGTCCAACTCGAGTTGCTATTACTTTTTGGAAAGTTTCACCGCACCGTTTGGCTACAAATCGACTTTAAACAGGAACTTTTGGTCCATAAGGAATGAATGGCAGACCATTCTAGAACATTTGTGATGTCACAGTATGATGTCATATTAGAACATTCTAGAACATTGGTGATGTCACAGTATGATGTCATAATAGCACATTCTAGAACATTAGTGATGTCACAGTATGATGTCATAATAGAACATTCTAGAACATTACTGATGTCACAGTTATGATGTCATAATAGAACATTCTAGAACATTAGTGATGTCACAGTATGATGTCATAATAGAACATTCTAGAACATTAGTGTCACCCACGGCCTAAGGATCAAGATGAATCCCCTGAAGGGGAGGGGCCGAACCATGGGGGCGTGGTCAACATAGACCAATGAAAGAGGATATCCCTACTGATTATGATGTCATAATAGAACATTCTAGAACATCTGTGTTCTATATATATAGAACAATTCTACCAATTCTCTCAGAAGCTCTCATTCTGAAGAAGAATCACGACTGACACAGACTGAAGCCTGCATTGCTCAAACAAGACGCCTAAGGTGAGTGTCCACAACGGCTAGCTAGCTGTTCTACTTGAATACTGAATGTTAATATTGAATCAGACACTATTGAATACTGAATGTTAATATCAGACCATATTGAATACTGAATGAAAAAAGACTAATTTAATCAGATTAATCACTTTATTTGAGGATATTAAAAAAATAATATTTTTATTTAATTGTTTTAATTAAAACGAAGGTTCGAATGTCCGTTTAATCAGATTAATCACTTTATTCAAATTGAGGATTTAGTTTGAGGATAAAAAAAAAGAGAAAGAAATGTATAATTTTTTTTTTTTTTTTTTTATTAAAAACGAAGGTTTGAACGTCCGTTCAATATTTATATTATTCAAATGGAACTCAAACATGTTCCGTTGTGATGTCACAGTATGATGTCATAATCAAACATTCTAGAACATTTGTGTTCTATATATATTCAACAATTCTCTCAGAAGATCTCATTGTGCATCTTGAAACAGGACTAATCAGTCCTGTTCAGACAGATAGACTAAACAACACAGACTGAAGCCTGCATTTCTCAAACAAGATGCCTAAGGTGAGTGTCCACAACGGCTAGCTAGCTGTCCGCGTGGGGAAATTGTGAAAGTGTGGGTGATGCCTGTGCACCGCTGGCCAACGGGAGAGGGTCTATGAATTGTTGAATAGATACACAAATGTTCTAGAATGTTCTATTATGACATCATACTGTGACATCACAAATGTTCTAGAATGTTCTATTATGACATCATACTGTGACATCACAAATGTTCTAGAATGATATATTATGACATACTGTGACATCACAAATGTTCTAGAATGTTATATTATGACATCATACTGTGACATCACAAATGTTCTAGAATGTTATATTATGACATCATACTGTGACATCACAAATGTTCTAGAATGATCTATTATGACATCATACTGTGACATCACAAATGTTCTAGAATGTTCTATTATGACATCATACTGTGACATCACAAATGTTTTAGAATGTTCTATTGTGACATCATACTGTGACATCACAAATGTTCTAGAATGTTCTATTATGACATCATACTGTGACACCACAAATGTTCTAGAATGTTCTATTATGACATACTGTGACATCACAAATGTTCTAGAATGATATAATATGACATACTGTGACATCACAAATGTTCTAGAATTATATTATGACATCATACTGTAACATCACAAATGTTCTAGAATTATATTATGACATCATACTGTGACATCACAAATGTTCTAGAATGAACTATTATGACATCATACTGTGACATCACAAATGTTCTAGAATGTTCTATTATGACATCATACTGTAACATCACAAATGTTTTAGAATGTTCTATTATGACATACTGTAACATCACAAATGTTCTAGAATGTTCTGCCATTCATTCCTTATGACCAACATTTCCCGTTTAAAGTCAATTGGTAGCCAAACGGTGCGGTGAAACTTTCCAAAAAGTAATAGCAACTCGAGTTGGACCAAGCCGGTCGTTTTTAGTTTTTTATCCACTTTTTCTCCCATTTCTTTTCTATTTTTCTCCCATCCCAATTTCGCCTTGCCAATTCTCCCTTCAATTCACCCCTCCCCTGTCTCGAACGTTGCCAGACCATGCCTCCCACTGGTCGGCTGCAGTGATGACGAAGCCTTGCATCACGTGTCCCCTCCGGTACACGAGGAGGCAGCCGTCGCATCTTTTCACCTGTACAGCGCAATCTCTCAGTGGCGAGGGGTAACGCGTGGGAGGCTCACGCTGCCCCCGTTACTTCCTGATTCTGCTGTACAGGCGCACCAACCGACCTGTAGGAGTCGCTGTCCACAACATCCGATCCCCACCGGCTTTCCCACCCCCTAATACTGCCAATTGTATTAGTATGAACGACCAGCCAAGCTGGAAGCAACGCAGAGAGCTGGGCTCGAACCCAGCATCTCCTGCGTTAGTGGCGAGCGCCTTGCCCACTGCGCCACTTAGCCGCCCTCAAGCCGGTCGTTTTGATACCTTACACTTGTTTGTGGTGTGAAAGCTCTGGCAGGAGTTAGTGGACAAAAATTGGCGGAATAAATAATAAATAAATAAAAATAAATAGTATAGATTACAATAGTGTGGGTGGTCACCTCACTGTAATCAATGTGGACGGCCACCTCTTTCTCAGTAAGGCTTGTGAAGTGTAATTTCACATTCTTAATCCTCTGGGGCCCCACAACAGGGTTGATCGTTAAGTCATGTTTATCCTTCTCTCAAAAACTGTTAAAACAGTATATCCATTCATTAAATTCAGAGCAGGCCGATAGCGTTTGTGTCCAAGGCCGCAGCGCCTCTACCCCCTCAAAAGCCCATTCCATTCGACTCCCTAAATGACCATATAAAGCCAACCCAATCTTCCTGCTTTGGGGGTGGAGGTCTGCTCTGGTGTTGGGCAGTTCAAAGGTGGCTCAGGAGGGCTTGGTACTACCTGGACATCCTGCATCTTCCTTTTTCTTCTTGCTTTGGGGGTGGACGTCTGCTCTGGTGTTGGGCAGTTTGATGGCAGTTCTGGGGGGCTTGGTGGTACCGGTAGGCCTCCATCTTGCTCCGGTACCTGTGTGGCATCTGGCTCATTGATGGAGAGAGGGGTCAAATCCAAGATGGCATTCAGTGTTTTCTTTTTAGCATAATGCCTGTTCGAATTTTCTCTCCATTGTTTTTGTTTCCTTTCATATTGTTTGGAGGTAAGATCTTCCATTTTCTTGATCTTAACATTTTCCTTTCGTTTTTGATATCTAGAAATGGAAAGGAAGCATACCATAAAATTAGGAAAAACATATATGGACAGACCCTACACTAGTGTGTGTGCATATGTGTGTCCTAGGGTTCTCCCTGTGTGTGTGTGTGTGTGTGTGTGTGTGTGTGTGTGTGTGTGTGTGTGTGTGTGTGTGTGTGTGTGTGTGTGTGTGTGTGTGTGTGTGTGTGTGTGTGTGTGTGTGTGTGTGTGTGTGTGTGTGTGTGTGTGTGTGTGTGTGTGTGTCCTACAGTAGGGACTGAATGGCTTACAAAGTGCGAGTGTGTACACATCCTCTAGTAAGGGCCAGAAAGCTGGACATCCTATCAACTAAATGGCTTGTATGAGGCTTCCTATAAACTAGCATGTTTGCTAATGACTGTACCATTTCCAACCCCCCCAACCTCTCTCTCCTTCCTTCTGTACTCGTCTAGCAGGTCAGGGTTGTTGTAAACCTTTTCTCTGAATTTTGCTAGCCTAGCCTTTGCTAACGCTTTCTTCTTCTCAGTGGCTGACTGTCTGCAATGAAACAGGAAAATTAGTAAATTACATCAAAATGAACTGTTGATGATACACATTTTATTATTACTATGTAATTACAACCTTATGAACACTTAATGTTGAAGTGTTACCAATTATTACTATTTAATGACAAAGTTATGTGATGTGTTACCAAATTGTCATTGCCGAAAGAGAAGTTCTCATTACCGAAACACCCATTAAAATGTTGCGGTATATGAGAAGTGTGTTGCAGAGGATGAGAGGAGTTAGCATTTTTAGCTAACAATGGAGAAGCCATGATGACATCTGCAAAAAAATGTCATGGCACATGTTAGGAATGTATTAACCTTTGTATTGATCAAATATTGATGATCAAAACTTTTTTCAAACAAGTAATACTTCATGTTTCAGTAATGAGAATCAATTTTGTCGTGTACAAGGGCTGAAGCGGGAAGTTAGAACTTTTAAGTGTTAACCATTGAGGTGACTTAACTTACCTTGTAGCCATCTTCTAGCTTGTCTTCTTTGTGATGCATCATGGGAGAATAAAACTTTATTTAAAAAATACTGTAGTCTTAACAGGAAGGTGAAAACTGTTGTGGATAATGAGAACTGCATCCATGGACATTATGTTTTCCACAAAAAAATCATTAATTTGTAAATTTAATTGTATAATTCATCAGAATTTCCTTGATGACACAAATAAATAAACAATATTAATAAAGTTTTAGAGAAATATTTTGAGTTTATTAAATATAAAATTAAGTCAATGGTCCATAGAAATCAATGTGGACGTATTGCGCTAATGAGAATTTAAGCACAAAATGTACTAAAATATTAAAATAATTAATTGTTATGAGTAAACAACTCATTGTACAAGAAAGAGCACATTTTTATCTTTAATATTATGTTTTGTTTACTTGAATAAATGCTAACCTTTATTTAGAAAAGATCACGGCCATTGTAAATCATTGATTTCATGAGAATGACCCATGCGCCAATCGTGTGACAGCAGGGCTCCGTCGGCTTATAGCTTATCCGCAACAGTAAGTTACTTCCGGGGTAGGCCTGATTGGCCCCGACAGGCACGTGACGCGCAACTTTCTCTGCCGCGCGGCACGCTCCGCCACGTGCCTGTCGGGGCCAATCAGGCCTACCCCGGAAGTCACTTACTGTTGCGGAACAGTTACAGGCGCTCCGTCGTCGGAGAATTCCACCCCAAAACGCTTGGCAAAATTAAAAGTGAGTTTCTGTTCAGACTTCCATCCCAAAACGCTCGTATAGCCTCAGTCACTACTTCACGTTCATATGCGGAGGAAACAAAATACTGTCTACCGCTAAAAACAGCACATCCAATTGCATTGAAAGCATCTGGAATCACAACACTGGGGGACCCTGATGTAAACAAGACAAAAGTCTTTCTCTGGTCTGCATCCCCTTAACAATTGTATGTATTGAGCTGTACTGTACTGTACCCATTCTGCAATCTGTTAATAAAGTTTTCATTCATTCATTCATTCATTCACTAGCCGACGCTTTGACTAGGTACAGGAGGACTCGGAGGCCAGCCAAACAGCAAAAGAGAGAGATTGTTTCTTTCCCTTTTGATTAATGTATATTTGATGGTGGCAGAGCAAAAGCTCTTATTTGCCAGATTTACAGTTAATTTACATGTTAAAGAGAGACTGATTGTATGTTTATAGAGAGACATTTATAAAAACAATTTAATAGTTACAGTTGATATAATTGAATAGTTCAGCCTGCATTTGTTAGATGTGAATGGATATACACTGGTTTTGTAAAACCACTGGCTGGCTGCTCTAATGCTGTGAGCATCATAGACTGTTGCTTTACCATACTTGATGGTACAGAAGCTGAAGCACTAGTTTAACGTTATATTTACGTTATGTGCAGAGAAACAAGTTAAAAACAATTTATGCACTTTCAATAAAGCGTTTAAAAAAAAACGGTTTTGGGGGAACGACGACGACTTCGTAACCTAGTTACTTTCAAAGTAACTAAGTTACTCTGATAATCAAGTAATCAGTAAAGTAACTTGGATTACTTTTTAAAGGAGTAATCAATAATCAGTAATCGGATTACTTTTACAAGTAATCTGTGGCATCACTGGTAGTGTGGTAGTGAAAGGGTTAACCTTCTGTAGTGTGGCAGTGAAAGGTTAACCTTCTGTAGTGTGGTAGTGAAAGGGTTAACCTTCTGTAGTGTGGTAGTGAAAGGTTAACCTTCTGTAGTGTGGTAGTGAAAGGTTAACCGTCTGTGTGGTAGTGAAAGAGTTAACCTTCTGTAGTGTGACAGTGAACGGTTAACCTTCTGTAGTGTGGTAGTGAAAGGTTAACCTTCTGTAGTGTGGTAGTGAAAGGGTAACCGTCTGTAGTGTGGTAGTGAAAGAGTTAACCTTCTGTAGTGTGGTAGTGAAAGAGTTAACCTTCTGTAGTGTGGTAGTGAAAGGTTAACCTTCTGTAGTGTGGTAGTGAAAGGGTTAACCTTCTGTAGTGTGGTAGTGAAAGGGTTAATCTTCTGTAGTGTGGCAGTGAAAGGTTATCCTTCTGTAGTGTGGTAGTGAAAGGGTTAACCTTCTGTAGTGTGGTAGTGAAAGGGTTAACCATCTGTAGTGTGGTAGTGAAAGAGTTAACCTTCTGTAGTGTGGTAGTGAAAGGTTATCCTTCTGTAGTGTGGTAGTGAAAGGTTAACCTTCATGTAGTGTGGTAGTGAAAGTGTTAACCGTCTGTAGTGTGGTACTGAAAGGGTTAACCTTCTGTAGTGTGGCAGTGAAAGATTAACCTTCTGTAGTGTGGTAGTGAAAGGGTTAACCGTCTGTAGTGTGGTAGTGAAAGGTTAACCTTCTGTAGTGTGGTAGTGAAAGGGTTAACCATCTGTAGTGTGGTAGTTAAAGAGTTAACCTTCTGTAGTGTGGTAGTGAAAGAGTTAACCTTCTGTAGTGTGGTAGTGAAAGGGTTAACCTTCTGTAGTGTGGCAGTGAAAGGTTAACCTTCTGTAGTGTGGTAGTGAAAGGTTAACCATCTGTAGTGTGGTAGTGAAAGGTTAACCTTCTGTAGTGTGGTAGTGAAAGGTTAACCTTCTGTAGTGTGGTAGTGAAAGGGTTAACCTTCTGTAGTGTGGCAGTGAAAGGTTATCCTTCTGTAGTGTGGTAGTGAAAGGGTTAACCTTCTGTAGTGTGGTAGTGAAAGGGTTAACCGTCTGTAGTGTGGTAGTGAAAGGGTTAACCTTCTGTAGTGTGGTAGTGAAAGGGTTAATCTTCTGTAGTGTGGCAGTGAAAGGTTATCCTTCTGTAGTGTGGTAGTGAAAGGGTTAACCTTCTGTAGTGTGGTAGTGAAAGGGTTAACCATCTGTAGTGTGGTAGTGAAAGGGTTAACCTTCTGTAGTGTGGTAGTGAAAGGGTTAATCTTCTGTAGTGTGGCAGTGAAAGGTTAACCTTCTGTAGTGTGGTAGTGAAAGGGTTAACCTTCTGTAGTGTGGTAGTGAAAGAGTTAACCTTCTGTAGTGTGGTAGTGAAAGGTTAACCTTCTGTAGTGTGGTAGTGAAAGGTTAACCTTCTGTAGTGTGGTTGTAAAGGGTTAACCTTCTGTAGTGTGGTAGTGAAAGGGTTAACCTTCTGTAGTGTGGTAGTGAAAGGTTAACCTTCTGTAGTGTGGTAGTGAAAGGTTAACCTTCTGTAGTGGGGTAGTGAAAGGGTTAACCTTCTGTAGTGTGGTAGTGAAAGGTTAACCTTCTGTAGTGGGGTAGTGAAAGGGTTAACCTTCTGTAGTGGGGTAGTGAAAGGGTTAAAACACTTCCCCCTGAAGGAATCACAGGGGCCCCGCTTTCACAAGAGGAGAGGATACCAAAGTCTTTATTACAAAGTAAAACGATACAAATCAATTATTAATCCTGCTGCAAGGGGAAACTGAGACAACAGACAGGACAACAGACAACAGACAGGACAATAGAAAAGGGGACCTAGATTGGGAACACCTGTCTCATCCAGTGGTTTAAGGTTAAACCTTTATTAATCCTCTTGTATTTAACCATCCTAACTAACCAACACCTGGAATGTCCTCCAACTGACTCTGGAGCTGAAGGTTCTTCCTTCTCTTGCTGCATTTTAAAGTATGATCTCTGACCACTGTGTGTCGACTTGTAACTGTCGTAGGGCTGTCCCCGACTAAGGATTTGGATGGTCGACTATGATTGGCCAAAATTTGCCGTTAGTCGACTATTGGTCGACAAAAAAAATTATAACATTTTTTATATATTTTTTTTATTTGTATTTCTTTTATCATTCCATTTGGGCTGTGGGGGGTGCTTAATGTCTGAAGGAGTCGACTGAAGGCTTCTTGTCCTCTGCAAAAGCATGTAATTGGTCCACTGATGGATACATCTTGATATTTGTCTAGTCTAGTGTACTACGACTATGCTTGCACCTCATGTTTCAAGTTTCAAGTTTCTTTAATAGTTGTCATACAGAAGTACAGAATACTTTTATACAAAATGCTTCTTACTGTTACGCTCCAGAGACTGTGCAAGACAAGATAAGTATGAAATAAAATAACATAGTATAGCATGTAAATTAGAAGTAAAAAATGACGTCACAGTGTTCAGCATAGACATATGTACAATGTTCGATGCATAATAGACGTAACTGAGTTACCATATAACAATATACTATGCAGTGTACTAATATACAATACTATATAGTGCAAAGCAGAAATGGGATGAGGTACAATTTAGGTACAATTTACAGTAGGCGTACGAGTTGTAGTGCAAATCCTTTATCAATAAATATAAAGTGTGTTTGTGTGATCTAAAGTGTGGAGAGTGGGTGCTGCAGTGTGTTGTTTGTTTAAGTGAGTGTGTGCGTGTGGGTGTGTGTGCTATGTGCAATTGATGGTTGTTGCATAGTGTTTATTGTTCGTTGAGCAGCCTGATGGCCTGGGGATAGAAGCTTCTTCTGAGTCTTTCTGTGCTCGCCTTAAGACTCATGGTACCAAAGCACCTCAAAGGCGCTAAAAACAAAATTACAAACATCTCAAAACAAACTGGTCAGACTACTGCTTGACCTTACTTCTAGAACCCACCTCACCCCTGCCCACTTTGACAACCTAGGATGGCTTAGAGTAGACGACAGAGTACAGCAACTTGCAATGGGCCTGGTCTACAAGATACACTACACGACCAAGGTACCCATGTACATGTCAAAATACTTCCCAAAGGTCAGTGAATACCACGATCACAACACCAGAGGGAGCTTCACAAATCATGTTCAACCCAGATTCGGCTCAAACAAGGGACTAAACACGTTTTGCAATTATGCCACATCAATGTGGAACGCCCTACCCAAAGCTGTAAAGGAATGTGAATCACTACCCACTTTCAAAAACACTCTCAAAGAACACCTACGGGAGACTGCAATTCGAAACTGGCCCCTGTAAATGTCCTAACCCAACCCCCTCCAATGTACAGTAATTTACCTAGTATGGTTTTGTCAATATTCCAATGTACAGTTTTGCTTGTTCGTACAGAGTTCCCCCCCCCCCCCCCCCAACCCCCTCTAATGTAAATTACCTAGTATGGTTGTCAATATCCCAATGTACAGTTTTGTTTGTACAGTTGTACAGTGTCCCCCCCCCCCACCCCTCCTACCCAACCTCCCCCCCCCCACTCCTACCCAACCCCCCCCCCCCCCACCCACCCAACCACCTCCAATGTACAGTCCCCCCCACCCCACCCCCCCACCTACCCAATCCAATGTACAGTTTCTACATCAAATGTATATACTCTTTTTTCTGGACTCTTTTGTATCACAAACAGTACTGTATTTGCAAATCTGGTATGTCATAAATGTATAGATGTAGCAGTACTGTCTATCTGTATGTCATGTATGTCATATATGTCCTGATGAATTGAAAATGGGGGACCCTGATGTAAACAAGACGAAAGTCTTTCTCTCGTCTGCATCCCCTTAACAATTGTGTGTATTGAGCTGTACTGTATTGTAACAATTCTGCAATCTGTTAATAAAGTTTTCAATCAATCAATCAATTCATTAGATGGATGAAATCCTCTTTCAGTGCCTCTGTGCCTGTTTTCATAGGCAGTTAGCCTCTGGTATGCGTGCCATTAGCGTTAGCCACTATTCTAGGCCTCTTTTCTTTTGGAAAGAATGATAAAAAAAAAATTATAATTAATTTTTTTTTTTTTAATATATACTCGACTAACAGGTTGGCCAGTCGACTACGGCTCCTTTCGACCGATTAGTCGACTAATCTACTAATAGGGGTCAGCCCTAAAGTCTGTCGTAACTGATTTTATTTGATTGTTTATTCTTATATTATTATTGTTGTGCCTATATGTTTGAAATTGCTGATAAACTGTGTCTTGTTTTGTGAGCTCATTGTGGCTGTAAATGAGGGTAACCTTAGTGTCTCACGAGTTCAAATGCAGGTTTGAAATTAAATTAAATGTGCCGTGTAGGAGCAGTGGGCCACCGTGCTGTGGGGGGGGGGGGGGGGGTGTAGGAGCAGTGGGCCACCGTGCTGTGGGGGGGGGGGGGGGGCAACTCCTGTAGTAATAACAGCACCTTGGTCCAGGACGATGGCAGGAAACCTAGCTGCATGTCTTTTGGTGTGAGAGGAAACTGGAGAACCTGGAAGGAAACCCACGCGAACACACGGCGAGAACATAGAATAGAATAGAATAGAATAGAATAGAATAGAATAGAATAGAATAGAATAGAATAGAATAGAATAGAAATACTTTAATCATCCCGAGGGAAACACTACAAATCACTCACAGTAAACATTTAGGTAGACAGAACAAAGTCACAAATAAGAAAAACAAGAAATTCCGTCTGTAATGTACTGATTTCTTTTGTTTTCTCTGTTTGATTGTTTTGTTTTGTTTGGCTTTGGCAATGTAAACGTATGTTTCCCCCTCAAATCTGTGTTAGTTTTTTTCATCTGCTGAAAAGTTGGGTTTTTGGAGTTATGAGGTTTTGTCCCGACAGCAGCGATATGTGTTTTCATAACTGTAGTAACATTTAAAGTTGGATTTATCTTACCAGTCAGCTGTGACAGCTGTGTCCCATTCAGCTTTGATTCCTGAAAGAACTGCTCCACCACCAAATAATAGGCCACATCCACTTCATCAACTAATTTAATTGGACACAGTTTTGTTTAATTTATAAAAAGGAATGTCCAAAAAGAGTGTTATAGAAATTTTAATGTGCTATTGGCTGTCTGTGTTCTTTTTGGAACTGATGAAAATCCGCCTATAGAGGAAAATAACAAACAGTCAAAAAATATAAAAAGCTGCTCCTATGGAAAGTCTATCATATTTTAATTAACTTATATTGACCCTATGAACACTTTAAAATAGGTAAGGTTTTGCCGCCTTTTCGGTACCGATATCTCGTCCGGCCCAAGGACTAACACACGACATACAGATAGACAGTACTGCTACATCTATACATTTATGACATACCAGATTTACAAATACAGTACTGTTTGTGATACTAAAAAAATCCAGAAAGCCTTCACAGGTGGTGTGACAGGATCTCACTGCCACCTAGTGGTAGCCTATGTTACTGTATGTACTGTGTTGATTGATTGAACATGTTATTAACAGATTGCAGAATGGGTACAATACAGTACAGCTCAATACACACAATTATTATAATTAAGGGGATGCAGACCAGAGAAAGGTCTATGATGAATTGAAAATGGGGGACCCTGATGTAAACAAGACGAAAGTCTTTCTCTGGTCTGCATCCCCTTAACAATTGTGTGTATTGAGCTGTACTGTACTGTACCCATTCTGCAATCTGTTAATAAACGTTTCAATCAATCCATAAGCTCAAAATAAATGCATGCATGCATGCATTATGTTTTTCTCCTTTGTTCAGCCATCCACCATGGACACCATGGTACTAGGACTGTGCCCGGTCCTCATTGTCCCTTTCACAATCAGAAGGAAAATGAGGGAATACAAGTCGAACAAGGCAGCTGCTAATGACGTGAGCAGGATCGATTCCTATAGGGAGGACACCAACCATGCTATAGCAGGGCTACAGGACGTCCCCCAGATAGAATACCCGTGGCTGAGGAGTGCTATCCTTAACATACTGGTGAAGCTGGAGGAGGCAGAGGCATATATAAGGTATGTCTGGGTCCAACTCTGTATCTTGTAGCCATGCCCTTATCTCTGGTCCCACGTCAAAGAGGCTGGCTTCAGAGTAGTTTTGACATGTGATATAGATAAAGATATCGTTTCATTGTGTATTGATTAACTTTATATTTGCTCTTCATTCATATTACAAAAGTTATACTGGCACATGTAATACAGCAATGGATTATGGGTAAATGCAACGTTAAAGCAGTGCCAATGTAAGACTGACTTTACATTAAACGAATGACAATAATATAGTATAATATATTATTTGGACTAAAGAATGGTGTTGTCTCACCCTACGCGCATGTTGAGGGAGAGCACCATACATTATACACTGAGAAACCACGGCAGAGAGTGAGCTCTCCGGGAACAACCCCACTTTTTCACGCTAAACCCCTCCTTTAGCCGGTCGCTGTTCTTCTTCTTCTTCGGGTCGCAACCGTCTTCCGGTCTGACTTCCTGTGCTAATGGTCTAATCTACACTGCTGCCACCTGTCGTCACTGATGGGAATTGCAGCCATTTTGTTAAATAAATATATTAAAAACGGGAAAAATACGGGAACGGGATGACGGCGGGAAGGTAGGTTGAAATAAGTGACAATCCCGGGAAAAACGGGATGGTTGACAGCTATGCCCCAGATCTTAGAGAGTGGCATTTCTTTTATTTATTTATTTAAAAAAAATTGGACTTCATGGTGTTTATGTTATGTTCTTGATTTATTGTGATGTTTCTTCTTGACTTGTTTAACTCTTCCTCTGCCACGCTGGGAACGGGATATGACTATGTGCTGCCACGCATTAAACCAATTGGGTCGGTCACCTTGTTTGCAGGGCTATAACTATATTCTATATCAGGGGTCAGCAACATTTTTGACATGAAGTGCCAGTTTGAAATATAGTTGTAACTAGTGTGCCTTATCAACAATATTCCATGCATCGTCATTTTTCTCATAATCATAGTCCAGCCAATCAACCGCTTCTTTTCACCTGGCAGCGCGGACTCTCACTGAGAGGGCGTAGCGTGTGGGAGGATCACACTATCCCACTCAGGTCCTATCCGCGCTGAGCAGGCGCCCCGACCGAACTGTAGGAGTCGCTGTTTACAACGAGCCGGACCCACCCCGCCAGCTTCTCCCACCCTCTAATACTGCCAATTGTATTAGTGTGAACGGCCAGCCAAGCTGGTGACAACGCCGGAGCTGTGAGCTGGATTCGAACAGGCGAATCCAAAATGTTATACTGCCCCCTGTGCCAATGAAAATGCCCCCGAGTGCCTATGCAGGGCACGCGTGCCTAGGGTTGCCTACCCCTGTTCTATATTATAGCTATGGATGCAATATATGGCCCATTTGACATCGGGTATCTATCGTTCAAGATGTGAAAAAGAAATAATTTTTCCATCCATACATTCCCGCTTTATACCGTGGTGAATATAAGTATGGTTTTAGAGCGGTTTAGGGTCATTCCTGGGAGGCTAGTAATAGCCTGATACGTGTATTATATTAAATCCATTGCCATTTCGTCCCTATACACGCTACACTTAAAAATTAAAATGCATATGATCGGTATTATGTTCCATCATGAATGCATGAAAGGGGGGGGGTCGTTTCTGATTAATTGATTGTCAATAACGGCATTCGTTAGTACAACCCCATACGCTGATCAGGGCGATGGCTATGAAAACAAGGCACAATCGAGCTGAAATTGACGGTAAATTGCTCTTACCTGTGGCTGGTGGGATTCCAAAAAGAATATTCTAATTGTTTGATTGCCATCTGGTAGATCGTATGTCCATTTGGCCCACGACATAACCCCCCACAGCATAATGAATCGGGGGTCCCAAAAACAATTCAATGCGATCGGGTGAAGCCCCTGGTTCACGCTACTAGAAAAGTCAGCCCGGAGTCATTTAATCGACGCACAGCCCCATACACAGAGTCTCAAAGGAAGTGCAACATCGGCCACATACCACCAGGCGGCGGTATTGGATCTTTGCGATCTCAGACTCATTCCCTATGGTAACACAGGCTGCCTGGATGGATAACGAATGGAAATATCGAATAAAAGAAATAACGGTCAAATAACGTTACGTGGTTGGGCGTTCAACGATTGGCGGACAAAACGTATAAAATCGTAAAGAAGATGTGTCCGGCCCATGGGGGACATCAACGTGTGTTGTCGGGCCTTACAGATACATTTGATTTGATTTTAAATTTGATTTGATAAAGAAAAATCGCAAATTGCAGCCTAAGTATGACCCTATTAGCACAAAGAACGAAACCAACCTACTGATAATTAAAACACTAACCTTCTTACGGTCTTCTACTCTCATGCACTCCTCCTCCTCCTCCTATACTAATATGATACATTTGATTTGTTTTTATCAGGAAATACCACACCACCAGCAAGTACCGCCTTGTGTGGGACAGCGACACCATCTGTATGGAGTTTTTTATGGATGCAAAATACTGGTATCAGATGTTTTTTAGGGATGCACAATACTGGTATCAGATATTATAATCTGTGTGTAAGGGTTTACCGGGAGCGTGGTGTGTCCGGCGAGAGCCTGTATGAAACACCGGCTCAGTGTCGCTATGTTTTATTTTTCTAGTATGGTTGTGAAATTGGTTTTACGTTTTGCTCTAAGTGGTATTAAAAAGGTCTTAAAAAGTCTTAAAATTAACGTCAAAACTTAAACCTGCACTGAAAACAAATCAGTTGCTAAACATAACATCTCTTATTAGTCTGTTTCCATCGAGAGCTGAACTGTGTCCCTGTTGTTCGTCTGCTTCAGGAAACTCCTTTTCTGTTGCCAAAGAGTCTTTTGACTTTATGGTTTTTATTAAAAATTATTTTAAACAAACACTTTATTATTTGTTTTTATTATTGTTGTGAGAGTCCAGTCCCCAGTAGTGTGACAGAATAGCAAATAAAACAATATAATGTAATAATTCAATACAGGACTGATTCTAGAGTTCTCCTTCCTCCAACATGGCTGCCTGTAACGCAGTGGGTACAACATGGCTGCCTGTAACGCAGTGGGTACAACATGGCTGCCTGTAACGCAGTGGGTACAACATGGCTGCCTGTAACACAGTAGGTCCAACATGGCTGCCTGTAACGCAGTAGGTACAATATGGCTGCCTGTAACGCAGTGGGTACAACATGGCTGCCTGTAACGCAGTGGGTACAACATGGCTGCCTGTAACGCAGTAGGTACAACATGGCTGCCTGTAACGCAGTGGGTACAACATGGCTGCCTGTAACGCAGTAGGTACAATATGGCTGCCTGTAACGCAGTGGGTACAACATGGCTGCCTGTAACACAACACTGACTTGTTTACAACACTGACTTGTTCCAGTAATAAAACCCCAAATGTTTCTGTTTCTGTTGATATATTTCTCATATATATATTATCAACACATAGCAACTGTTGTCTCTTCCGTTGCCGTGTACAAAACAATGGTTGCTATGTTACAGGCAGCCATGTTGGAAGGAGAACTACACAAACATTCTGTGCGATGCCTCTATTGAATAGAAAATAATATAATAAAATAAAAATAATAATTAAATATGCAATCTCTCTCTCCCTCTGTGTGTGTGTGTGAGAGTTCAGTCTAATGTTTTTGATTTAACGTTCCGCTGTGATCACTTTCCTCTAACAGAATACTCAGCTCTTTTGTCATTGTCAGCTCTTTGTTGTATGTTTTTACAGTGTGGGTTAATTACATTGGGTTTTTTTTGTGATGCAAACGCCTCTGTGCCTCTCCTTCCTTTAAACTACTTAACTGATGGGCACATTTGTCAGAAAACGCCTAAAAATTACATACCCAAAGTAATCTGCAATTTATTATACTTTATACTTATAGCACATGCCTGAGTCTGGTCTCTTTTGAAAGGAAACATTCTGACTTTTTTTTCATCCACAACAGCAAGAATCACTCTGAGTGCTTTTAAAACTTTGAAATTAAGTTAAGTTTAAGTTAAGTGGAAGTTTACTTCCATTTGAATGATCTTGCAAACAGAGGCCTCTTACAGGTTCCAGCTGATAGGTATGACCTGGAAACCACAATGGGTCCATAGCCTAAAGCCTTATCTAGTACAGGTCCAAAGTTCATAACAATACCACAGAAAATGAGTGTTTTACACAACTTTTTATAATGGTATGTCTGCATTTTTCCAAAATGGCCACTTGGAGTCTCCAAATACAAGATACAAGATTAATATATTGCCACACAACCAGGTTGGTGGTATTTGTGATTGATACAGAGTGTATTGAAGCTCTACAGTACATAAAACTGGAACATAGATACATTTACCCCCCTTCCCAGCCATAAAAAAAAATGGCCACTTGGATACCCTATGTCTCCAAACGCTATAACGCTTGAACACTTCAACGTACAGTCAAAATCTCTGGCTCTAATGAAAGGTTACACAGTTTTGCTTGTACAGTTGTACAGTGTTCCCCCCTCTATTGTGCATGAGTATAGAAGTTATTTTATATCTTCTGATTCACTTTGAACTTCCTTAGACATGTAAGGAAGTAGAGGCGCTGCCGTGCCTTCTTCACTACACTGCACGTGTGTGGTCCATGCCAAGTCCTCGGATATGTGGACTCCGATTATTAACTATTGGTGGTGGGAGATTTTAACTTGAACTGGCTAAATAACTTGGATCATCTCAACGAAGTCAGTGGTAACCTAAACTTAACCCAGATTATAACAGAACCGACTAGATTCAACTTGAAAGACTGCAAAAAATGCACACTATATTGTATAGTATATTGTACTTCCAACAGAATTGACAAGATTGTAGCCACTGGTGTTTTTGAACTTGGAAATAGTAATCACTGTCCTACTGCATGTGCGAGGAGTGTGAAATGGAAGAAATTAGGTCACATACAGTCATGAAAAGGAATTTTAAATGTTAAAATGAACAAACTTTCATGAATGATGCATAGCAACATCCACTGTATGGCGAGTCCACCGATGTTTAGGTAACCCTTGACCTCTTCACAAATACTTGTAGTTCTTTTATCAATAAACATACTCCTCTTAAGAGGCTCAGAATTAAAGATAGAATAGCACCCTGGTGATCCCCAGCACTGGCTTGCCTTCAAACAGCTGTAGAAACAGATGTACCACAGCTATGAGAAATCAGATTACCATTTAGATTTAATTACAAGTTCATAAACAATCCCCGCTCAGTTTTGGAAGGCAGTTAACTTAAAGAAAAACAAGACGTCTAATTCACTACCCGCTCATATTAGTGTTGACGTTTGTGTTATTTCTAGCCAGAATGAAATCTGTCTTGCATTTAATAAATACTTTGCAGTTGCTGCGGGAACCTGTTTGATGGAGAATATATCAGACTTCTTCTTGTTGGTGTTAATGTTGATATGGATTATGTGAGTCCCGTGGATCATACCCCTCAATTCTCCTTTCGTCCCTTTTTACTTGATGAAGTATTAGACGCTTTTCATCCCATAGATCCCAGGACCTCTACTGGTGAGGATCATTTTGACAATTTCTTTTTCTAAAGCTGGCTCCTCCGGTAATTACAGAGCAATTGACACATATTTTTTTATCTTTCTATCTTAATTGGAAGATTTCCTAGTGTTTGGAAATCTACCCATGTGAACCCTTTGCATGATTTAAATAATTACCGTCCTATCCCCAAGTTACCCTGCTTAGCGAAAGTCCTGGAATCTTTATTGAATAATCAACTTAAGTCCTTTTTCTCAAGTACTCAGTACTAAGCCTGCACACCAATCTGGATTCAGAGCAGACCATAGCACATTATCAGCCATCTCATTAGTTACTAATGATATAATATTAATAATGTATTTCTGACTCTTTATTGCCCTCCAGGAAGCTCTTATTAAACATAAATTGGATCTTAATGCTAGTAAGACTAAATTGATGCTGTTTTCTAGATCCAGAAATATTGAGTATGATGGTGTACACATAACTAAGCGGTTCTAGCATTGAGAGAGTCACTGAATATAAATATGTTGGTGTGCCGCGGCTTGATGATAAATCTACATGTAAATTCCATGTGCACAACCTTGCCTCCAAGTTGCGACAGGAAATTAGCGTCCTATACAGAAACAGAACCAGCTTTCTCTTGATTAGTAGTAAGAAAGTTTTCTTATCAGTACTATGTCATTTATAGGCATGCTACGGCCTTTGTCTCTCACTCTGCCCTCAGATTAATCACTGGTGATAGACAGGACACTCATCACTGTGTCCTTTATGAGAAGGTTGGTTGGCCCTCTTGTTGGTTGGACGGAGAGGCGCAGCACTGGTACTTGTTCATTTTAAGGCCCTTACTAGTAAGCTACCTCCTTATACTACATAGTAGTAGTAGTTTTTTTTTTTCAGTCATCAAAAAAAAGTACAATATACATCATCATTTATCAATATTTGATTATTTACAGTGACTGAAAAAGGTACAGACTGAAGCATAGTGCTTATATGTGCCTGTCCTATATTCTTACCAAAAAAAAAATTTTTTTACTCCAAAACAGTATTCTAAAGAAAAGAAAAAAGCAAGCAAAACAGTGTTTTTCACCCTTGTAGTTTTTCAAAATTTAGCATTAAAAAAAATACAAAAATACAAAAATGTAGATTCCAAAACAGTATTCTAAAAGAAAAAAGAAAAAAAAGAAAACAAAACAGTGTTATTCACCCTTGTATTTTTCAAAAATTGCTTTACAAACCTTTTTCTTAAAAACCAAAATCGAATTACTCATTCTTAACTGTATATCCGCATTGTTCCACAAGTTAACCCCAATAATAGAAATACACCTCCTTTTAATCCCTTTCTTAGCTTTCTGAACAGTAAATTTACAAATATCTCTCAAATCATATTTTCTTTCATGTGTTGAAAAAAACCTTTGCACCCCACCAGGCTAAATAAATTACAAAAGTGTAGATAAAATATGAGCAACATGCAGGAGATCTCAACTTTGAGCTTGAAAGTGAAGAGGGTGTTGCTGGGTATGTGCATGGTGAATGGTGCATAGGCATATAGCTACTTTCTACATAGCTAAAAAGACACCGTCCCAACTGTCCCCATGTCCAAAATGACCCTGCTCTCCCCTAAACCTAAAACATCGAATTACACGTGCTATGCATTGCAAAATAATTGGGGAAAATGTCAAATAGATGCAGACAATAGTAAATGTACTAGACATATACAATAATAAATGGGCTATAACTCTATGAAACCACACCAATATTCTCCTTTAATGTTCACCACCATGGGAGTCACATTTGTGTGGTTCATTACCATAAGTCACACATAGTTTACTGGAACCTCCCCTCAGAACTGTTTGCCAGACATCCCAACAGTAGCCCACGTCCCATGGCATGCAGTTCAGAGGATCACTCAAGCCTCTCCACCACGTCAAGATCATGACTTCAGGAGAGGACCTATTCTAAACCTAACCTCTAAAATAACCTCTAAACTAACTGTTATGGGGGTGTCTATAGAACCAAAGAACAGAACACAGGCACAGGAGAATGTAGTGGTTTGGAATGTTTAATGGCCCTTCTCTCTCACACCCAGCAGCAGATGCAGGAAAAGACGAGTACCATCGCGGAAAATTCTACTCGGCTTGGGCTTAACATCCACAGAGGGAAGAGCAAGGTCATGAGAATCAATGCTGACGACACATCACCCATCATTCTGGAAGGAGAAGCGTTGGAAGAGGTAGACAACTTCACCTATATCTGGGCACCAGGGGTGTAAAAAGTACCCAGAAATTATACTTAAGTGAAAGTATGGGTACCGTCTCAAAATCTGACTCAAGTAAAAGTCAAAGTATCTGGCTAAAAACACACTTGAGTAAAAGTAAAAAAGTCCTACTTTTAAATGTACTTAAGTACTAAAAAGTAAAAGTAACTTTTTTTTGAAAGGGATAGACCAGGGATCTCAAATTCATTCCATCGTGGGCCAAGTTTTCATTTTAACTATACATTGCACCAGGTGAGTTAGTTGAAGAGGTGAGCCAATTAGTGAAATCATCAGCTGGTGTTTAGGCAAGGCTGGAATGAAACCAAGCATACACTCTGCCCACAATGGAATGTGTTCTGCGATAGACAATGCTGAAGACAGACAGAAGACAGAATACTGGAGTACCCTGAATAATATCACAATATTAATTAATAATAATAATAATGCGGATCTGACTGTCTATTCTTCTGATAGCAGGTGTTTAATCAAAGATCCCTGCTTTCTAGTGTTGCACAAGGACCAATCAGCATGGGTATGGGCGGGTTCATTTTCCATTGATGGGGATTTGATTGGCTGTTTACCTGCGGTCGCAGGATTAATAACGTTAACGTTAGTTCGGCCAGATAAACAATTAAAATATACTAATTAAATGGTTGGACCTGTGAGATTTGTACTTTGTACTTTGTAGGTCTGCATTTTAAATGTAAGGAGTAAAAAGTATGTATTTTTTCTCTGAAATGTAATGGAGTAAAAGTACAAAGTATACAAACCTAATAATACTCGAGTAAAGTACAAATCCCCCAAAACAGTACTTAAGTATTGTAACGAAGTACAATTACTCAAGTACTTTACACCCCTGCTGGGCACCATGGTTAACAAGCAAGGTGTAACAGATGCTGATG
>NC_140173.1:134575541-134633041 GCF_963971535.1 Notolepis coatsorum
ACCATCCCCTGACCGCTCTCAAAGAGCACCTGGCTACGGGTGGCTGCAATTAGAAACTGGCCCCGGTAAATGTCCAACCCCCCCCCTCCCATACCCACCCAACCCCCTCCAATGTACAGTTTCCTCCCCTTCGGAGGTATCTTTTTCTTTTTCTTACACAGTACTGTTTATTTGTATGTCTTGTTGTATGTCATAAATGTCTTGATGAATTGAAAATGGAGGACCCTGATGTAAACAAGACGAAAGTCTTTTTCTGGTCTGCATGTGCATCCTCTTAGCATGTTGTTTGTATTGAGCCATACTGTATCGTACCCATTCTGCAATCTGCTAATAACGTTCAATCAATCAATCAACCAACCAGTAGGCCCTTTCTAACAACCATCCCCTGACCAGTAGGCCCTATCTAAAAAGAATCCCCCGACCAGTAGGCTATCTAACAACCGTCCCCCGACCAGTAGGCCCTAACAACTGTCCCCTAACCAGTAGGCCCTTTCTAACAACCATCCCATGACCAGTAGGCTAGTTCTAACAACTGTCCCCTAACCAGTAGGCTAGTTCTAACAATAATCCCCTGACCAGTAGGCCCTTTCTAACAACTGTCCCCTGACCAGTAGGCTATAGTTCTAACAACACTATTCCCCTCTGCGCTCCAGTCAAGCAGAAGAAAAGAGAGGCCATGTTTTATAACATCATAACATACATCATCCCATGAGGAACCACAACATGCCCTGAAAAGGTCACTGTACCATGAAAACATTGATGGCAAGGCCTTTATGTAATAGTGGTATGACACAGCCTTACTAATTATATATGTATCAGTGTGTCCAGGGTATTGTACATTGTACAGGTTCCCGGTTCGATCCCCGCTCCTCCCGGGCAGCGTGTCAAAGTGTCCTTGAGCAAGACACTTTAACCCCGAACTACTCCCAATTGGAACCTTGCATGGTTGCATCTGCCATCGGTGTGTGAGTGAATGGGTAAAATGGGAGGAACAAATTGTAAAGGGCTTTGGATAAAAGCGCTATATAAACCCATTTACCATTTATAGACCTTGTTACTTTTGCCAGAAAATGCTCATCGAAATCTCTTTCTCACTGAATGGGGAACTGGCCTACAGGCCTTGGTGTGTGATCTGACAGAGAGGAAAAGCTGCTCTGTATAATCCACTAGTATGGAAGCAAATGAGTGACAGAAGTATTTGAATTTTTTCAGACACCGAATTTATAGCATTGAAAATAATTACTTTGAAAACATGCATCTGAATTTTTTTCAGACACCGAATTTATAGCATTGAAAATAATTACTTTGAAAATCATGTATCTGAATTTTTTTGCTCCGAATTTACCTATGTGAAATAAAAATTCAGTGTTTAAAATTCAATGTAAAAAATTAGAATGCATAATAAAATTCAATGAAAAAATTTCGATGTATAATTGCGGTGTATAAAATTCAATGTAAAAAATTAGATGCATAATTGCGGTGTATAGAATTCGATACCCAGACAGGATAAGCAATCGAGCCTGGATGCAATCGAACTGACTTCTGGCCTATCACTGCACGGCTTTGTCAGTCATGTGATCACACCAACCCGGGAGAAAGGTGGCGGTATACATCAGGGTTCCCACGGACCTGGAAAACATGGAAAACATGGGATTCATGGGATTCATTTTCCAGGTATGGAAAGGCATGGAAACTGAGCAAAAGTGACCAATTACATGGAAATAGAAACAGTTGTCCTGGAAAATTTTATTGGATGATGTGTAATAAAATGTAACTATTGAGCACAGAATTAACATGAGTTTATAAAAACCCTTTACACGTGAACAGCTTTTACTGTAGATAGAAATGGATGATCCCATGTTGTAGAGCATGCTCTTGGCATCCTATATGGTATATTGGATGTTGGAATTTGATGCAGGCAGCTTGGTGAGCCAATGGAGCCTTGGCATCTACAGTGAAACTTGAGTGAAACTTCTTATGCAAGTTTATCCTCAAATGTAAGTAGCTGTGTAGTTAGTAAGCAGTGCAATCTTGCTAACTAGCTAGCCAACGTTAGCGCTCATAACGAGCCAGTTAGCCAGTGCCAGGTACAGTAGCTAGCCAACGTTAGCTCTCATAACGAGCCAGTTAGCCAGCGCCAGGTACAGTAGCTAGCCAATGTTAGCTCTCATAACGAGCCAGTTAGCCAGCGCCAGGTACAGTAGCTACCAACGTTAGCTCTCATAACGAGGCAGTTAGCCAGCTCCAGGTACAGTAGCTAGCCAACGTTAGCTCTCATAACGAGCCAGTTAGCCAGCGCCAGGTACAGTAGCTAGCCAACATTAGCTCTCATAACGAGCCAGTTAGCTAGCGCCAGGTACAGTAGCTAGCCAACGTTAGCTCTCATAACGAGCCAGTTAGCCAGCGCCAGGTACAGTAGCTAGCCAACGTTAGCTCTCATAACGAGCCAGTTAGCCAGCGCGAGGTACAGTAGCTAGCCAACGTTAGCTCTCATAACGAGCCAGTTAGCCAGCGCCAGGTACAGTAGCTAGCCAACGTTAGCTCTCATAACGAGCCAGTTAGCCAGCGCCAGGTACAGTAGCTACCAACGTTAGCTCTCATAACGAGGCAGTTAGCCAGCGCCAGGTACAGTAGCTACCAACGTTAGCTCTCATAACGAGCCAGTTAGCCCGCGCCAGGTACTGTAGCTAGCCAACGTTAGCTCTCATAACGAGCCAGTTAGCCACCGCCAGGTACAGTAGCTAGCCAACGTTAGCTCTCATAACGAGCCAGTTAGCCAGCGCCAGGTACAGTAGCTAGCCAACGTTAGCTCTCATAACGAGCCAGTTAGCCAGCGCCAGGTACAGTAGCTAGCCAACGTTAGCTCTCATAACGAGCCAGTTAGCCAGCGCCAGGTACAGTAGCTACCAACGTTAGCTCTCATAACGATAGCCAGTTAGCCAGCGGCAGGTACAATAGCTACCAACGTTAGCTCTCATAACGAGTCAGTTAGCCAGCGCCAGGTACAGTAGCTACCAACGTTAGCTCTCATAACGAGCCAGTTAGCCAGCGCCAGGTACAGTAGCTCCAACGTTAGCTCTCATAACGAGCCAGTTAGCCAGCGCCAGGTACAGTAGCTACCAACGTTAGCTCACATAACGAGCCAGTTAGCCAGCGCCAGGTACAGTAGCTCTCATAACGAGCCAGTTAACCAGCGCCAGCTACAGTAGCTACCAACGTTAGCTCTCATAATGAGCCAGTTAGCCAGCGCCAGGTACAGTAGCTAGCGAACGTTAGCTCTCATAACGAGCCAGTTAGCCACCGCCAGGTACAGTAGCTAGCCAACGTTAGCTCTCATAACGAGTCAGTTAGCCAGCACCAGGTACAGTAGCTAGCCAACGTTAGCTCTCATAACGATAACCAGTTTGATTTACAAAAGCTTTTACAAACGCTTTTACAGAGTAAGAGTAGTAGGGGTGAAACGATGCAACCTCACAACGATTAATTTCGATTATGATTACGAGGAGTTGAGAAGAGTAGGAAAAGAAGACGGGAGCGGACACGAGGGGAGGTGTGGAGAGAAGAGGACAGGATGAGATAGGAGAGGAGTGGAAGAGAGAACATAATCCCAGTGCTCATGTGTTCCAGTTCAATAAATTGTTGTTCATCTACAGCTTGTTGCATTATTTCATGCATTGATATTATCAATAAGACATAATCTCTAAGCATTTACTATGTAGACTTGACTGGTACATCTTTTAAATCAAGTAAGTAGTCAGGTGTCCTAGGGGGTTGTGTGTGTGAGGGGAGGGGGGGCGCGGATGGGGGCGGAAAACTCCAGGGGCCTATAGATCATCACTTAATATGGTACCTGGAAAATCAGGAGGTAGTATGGAAAAAAAATTCAAGGCAAGCGTGGGAACCCTGTACATACATACGGTGGAGAGAGAATAATATACATACGGTGGGGAGGAGACTGTACATTAGGAGGGGGTGGGTGGGAGAGAAATATACATACGGTGGGGAGAGAATATATACATACGGTGGGGAGGAGACTGTACATTAGGAGGGGGTGGGTGGGTGGGAGAGAAATATACATATAATAGACAGTCTCCTCCCCACCGTATGTATATATTCTCTCCCCACCGTATGTATATTTCTCTCCCACCCACCCCCTCCTAATGTACTGTACAGTCTCCTCCCCACCATATGTATATATTCTCTCCCCACCGTATGTATATTTCTCTCCCACCCCCTCCTAATGTACAGTCTCTTCCCCACCGTATGTATATATTCTCTCCCCACCATATGTATATTTCTCTCCCACCCATGACCCACCCCCTCCTAATGTACAGTCTCCTCCCCACCGTATGTATATATTCTCTCCCCACCATATGTATATTTCTCTCCCAGTCAAATCAAATCAAATCAAATTTATTTATAGGGCCCGACAACACACGTTAATGTCCCCATGGGCCGTACAGGTCTTCTTTAAACAGGTCAAGAAGACAACATAACAATAAGTCAAGAACAGAACAAGAACACCATAGGGTCCAAACATTTTTTAGATGAATGCAAATAAATGAAAGAATGCAAGCACTCCCAGACATACCCCACGCGAAGGTAAGGAAAAACTCACTAAAACCTAACAATAGGGAAAAAAGCTCCACAGGCAGTGTGGAGGAGAGAAACCTTAGAAGGGCCGTTCAAGGGGGGATCTCCCTTCTTAGATGTTGGTGATAGTAGTGTTGCAGACGGACAGTTGGTAAGCATGCACTCATGTGTGTGGTGAAACACAGATGAGTGCATGCAATAGCAACTGTACATTTTGAAAAATTAAAGATAGAGCTAATAGCGATAGCAACTGAACATTTTGAAAGATTAAAGATAGAGTTGATAGCGGATCTATTTGAGGCACAGGGGCGGCGCAGAGAGGGTCACGTCCTCCCCGTCTTAGTCACGGGACATTCAACACTCCGGTCGTTGCTCAGGGACAGCCGGAGACAGGGAGATGGGGGGTGGCGCAGAGAGGGTCGCGAACTCCCCGACATCATCGCGGGACATCCGGCACTCCGGTCACCACTACGAGACCTCCGGAGACAGGGGGGCACGCAGAGGGGGTCGCAATCTCCCGGCCTTCGTCACGGGACGTCCAACACTCCGGACAACACTCCAGGACAGCAAGTCATAGTAAGACAGGGAGACGGGACAGGCGTTAGACAGCTCATGAGATTGTAGTAGGCGGACATAGCAATAGATACAAGTGGTAGGCATATATGTGAATGGAGTAGATATATGAAGTAAGCGTATTATGTGAATAGAATAGAAGTACTTAACCCAGCAATGAAACCGCGTTGACTGTTAATCTGTTAACAGTCTGTTAATCAGTTGACAGGACCACGGACAGACGGCGGAGAATAACTGATCCAAGGCCTCGGAGGTGCATGTAGAGCAGTCACTACAAGCTTGGCCAAGACCCCGAGGCATCCATCACCTTGGTCAGCGCCAGGAGACGGGTACTCAGAGAGAAGGGGGAGGGAGGGGGGGGGGGGGGGGGGAGAGGGGGGGGGGGGAAGAGTTAGAGAGTTCCCATGTTTGTGGTGCTGCAAAGGAGCAGACATGTAGTACCCTGTAGTGCCATGTAGTACCCCGTAGTGCCATGTAGTACCCTATAGTACCCCATAGTGCCATGTAGTACCCCGTAGTATCCTGTAGTACCCTGTAGTGCCATGTAGTACCCTGTGGTGCCTTGTGGTACCATGTAGTACCACCCCCTCCTAATGTACAGTCTCCTCCCCACCGTATGTATATATTCTCTCCCCGCCATATTTATATTTCTCTCCCAGCGGCCCCTCCTAATGTACAGTCTCCTCCCCACAGTATGTATATATTCTCTCCCCACCATATGTATATTTCTCTCCCACCCACCCACCCCCTCCTAATGTACAGTCTCCTCCCCACCGTATGTATATATTCTCTCCCCACCGTATGTATATATACCGCCATCTTTCTCCCGGGTTGGTGTGATCACATGACTGACAAAGCCGTGCAGTGATAGGAGAAGTCAGTTCGATTGCATCCAGGCTTGATTGCTTATCCTGTCTGGGTAGCCCGGATGATGGTTTTTTACATCGAATTCTATACACCGCAATTATGCATCGAATTTTTTACATTGAATTTTATACACCGCAATTATGCACCGAATCTTTTACATTGAATTTTATTATGCATTCAAATTTTTTACATTGAATTTTAAACACTGAATTTTTATTTCACATAGGTAAATTCGGAGCAAAAAAATTCAGATACATGATTTTCAAAGTAATTATTTTAAATGCTATAAATTCGGTGTCTGAAAAAAATTCAGATACATGTTTTCAAAGTCCTTATTTTCAATGCTATAAATTCGGTGTCTGATAAAATTCAAATACTTCTGTCACTCATTTGCTTCCATACTCTAGACTAGAGATATAACTGAATCAAAGCATCATTTGTCTTGCATGCATTCCGTGCCTGATGATTGGGTATGCTTTAGCGTTGTGTGTAATAATATATTTACATGGCACGGCACGGTCAGGAATAATACATCTGACCCACATCATGGCTTCATGGTCCACTGCCAGGGTCCTAAAGGAGTTCAAAGTTACACGCTCATATCTTTTACAACCGTTGCTGAAGCTGCTGTCAGTCAAGTCTTGACCACCGTCTGTCTGCTGTTTCAGTCTGTGCTCCACGGTGACCCAGACAGTTTAAAGTACCCTGCCATCAACGCCGTCACCCCACTATTAATACGTTAGGAAATAACATTCCTCCTGACATGATGACTGAATGCTTAAGGAGTGTAAGTGAGATCTATAGTGTGGGTGGACAGACAGACAGACTGACAGAGACACACACACACACAGACACAGTCATGCATCCATGTGTGTGTGGTAGGGCTGAGCCCAAACGTTTGAACGTTCGAACCTTCGTTCGTTACGTTGGCATTTGAATTCTAAATCAACATTCGAATTAAATTTTTTTTAATAAAAAATTATCTTTATTTTTTATTTCTATTTTTTATTCATTCTGGTTTTTCTTCACAGTTGCAGATAAAGATCAGGCTACACTAATATTATAGTATTAAAAGAAACTGATGAGTTATATTCATTAAAGAAAGTTGATTTAATTGATTTAGTTGGCTGGGGCTTCTCCCTGGGCTGGGTCTGGGGCTGGAAAGTTGATTTAATAAAAAAAATAATACTAATTTAATCAGATTAATCACTTTATTCAAATTGAGGATTTAGTTTGAGGATATTTATAAAAAGAAAAAATAATAATAATAATTTGACATAAAAAAAAAATTAAATAAAAAGACAAAGGTTCGAACGCGCGTTCGAAAAACCCTGACGAAGTTTGAATCCCAAAAACAGGCTTCGGGGACAGCCTTAGTGTGTGGTCCCCACACCTGTCGGTATACTAGGTCCCTACAAGACGCCCCAGCTGAGGGTGTGTTTACGATTGGACTCCCCTAAATGACAGCTGAGTGTCGCCACTGTGGTCGGCCTGTGAAAGATCCCCAGACCTCCCAAACTGCAGTTAATGGTGTAAGGACTTTTCTAGACTGTGTGTGTGTGTCTGTGTGCTTTAACCATTAGCATACCAGTAAGTGTTCCTTCATATTTAATCAAGTGTTGGGATGTACAGTACATTGCTGTGTCAGGGCCTGGGTGTGTGTATGTGTGTGTGTGAGTGTGTGTGTGTGTGTGTGTTAGAGAGAGCACATAGCAGTCATTCTCTGTGACTGAAGTGTCCCTGGTGATCACACTGTGACCCAGCAGACAAGATGTTAGAGAGCGCTCACAGCTCACAGAGTGCGTTCCTCTGAAAGCAGCACAGAGAGGAGTTGAGTCATATTACGTTGTGTCAAAGAACCGGACTGAGAGAGACGAAACAAGTTCAGCCAGTACTTGTTATCATGTAGCGGTAGTTTCTTTTATTATTATTATTACTTTTCTTTTTCTCTTTTTGTCTATTGTATTTTTCATTTATTTTTGTGTGGTTATGGCTGACCTCCGAATTTTCTTTGGAATTCGAAGCTTCGGGGCCGAGATTCGATTTGAATTCGAAGCTTCGAGATACAAAAAAAATAATTAAAACATTTTTATTTATTTTTTATTTTTTGTAATAAGCTTTTTGTGTTGTGGGACTTGTACAGCACTTTGTTCAACTTTGTCAGTGCTGTAAAGTTTAAACCTTTTTAAATCTTAGACAAACGAAACACTTTGCTTTCGTCATTTGAGGCTTTATAAAAGCAGCACAATGAACACAAATCTGTCAGTGCCGAGTCCGACCTCATCTTAAATAACAAACAGCATTGCTTGTTGTAGTTAAAGGAAAACGCCAACATTTTGGGAAATTAGCTTATTTGCCATCTTCCCTGGAGTTAGACAAGAAGATACATACCCTTTTCTTCTCTGTGCGTGCATTAGGCTTAGGGAACAGCCGCTCCGGTCCCATACAGTCACGAAATTCACTCCAAATACAACTCCAAAACGTTCCTGTAAACATGTTGTGACCTGTGTATTTACCACGTGGAGAAATAAAAAATAATTGAATCTATGGGTTGGGGGACCACACGGACATTTTAGCGTCACGGACCTTCTCGTCTCTAACATTACCGGAGTTGAATCGTGTTGATAACATGCAGTGGAAAAGCGGCAATAGTCCCGGTTGGAGTTAGTAAACACAAATTAACCGAACAATACACACGCCCCGAACCGGGGGGGGGGGGGGGGGGGGTCGTGCCGAACGGTGTACGGTTCAAATACGTACCGTTCCACCCCTAGTGGTTATATGTAGTCATGTATTGTATGTATGTTTGTATGTATGTAATGTTGTTGTTGAACCTTAAAAAACCCCAATAAAAACAATTTAAATAATGTAGCGGTTGTGGCATAGTGGGTTTGTATGAATGTATGCATGTGTGTGTGTTTAAGATCTGAACACGCCCCTCGTAACTGCTGTCATTAATGTTGGCAGATGCAAATTTGTGGATCATTTGTCTGTGTGTCTTGTTTCTATGGTCATAGTTGCCTACAATCTGTAGTGACCTTGACCTGATTGTCAGTGAAGCACATAACATGTACCATCACTGAAAGGTCTCTGAATATCTGACTGCACAATGTTTATGTCCCCTGCCCGATTGTAATTCATGTGGATATAAATAAACCGAGGGTAGGCATATATCTCTGACATTGCAGATATCTCTCGCTCTGTCTACTGGACCCCACTAGTGCTACTGGATGTAACAGAATCTAAAAATCAATGAGACTGGGCTGTGTGGGCTGAGTAGCAGAGTAATTATAAGGCCCAGTGAGAGGTCATTCAGGCTGCTGCTATAGTGTGGTGCTTGTGTGTATGTGTGGTTGTGTACTTTTGATGTGTGTAGTGATTGTATATGGAGGATTGGGGTTGGGGATGTGACATCCATCTGACCCTACTGCTTCTGCAGAACGGTTTGTCCTTCAGTGTTCTCTCTCTCTCTCTCTCTCTCTCTCTCTCTCTCTCTCTCTCTCTCTCTCTCTCTCTCTCTCTGGGGCCCATCATTAGGTCTACGTTTAGCCATTGTTATTATCAGTGCTACTTTCCCAGCACTAAGACTACAGTTTTTCTTTCTGGGAATGGCTGGTCTGAGTTATATATTAGACATAGTACTTTATATATGTAGTGGACACAGTAGTACCTGAGATACCATGAGACATGTTATATATTAGACACAGACATGTTATATATTAGACACAGTAGCACCTCAGATACCCTGAGACATGTTGAGAGTGGAGGCGTGAAGCATGTTGAAGTAAAACATTAAACTGCAAATCTTCAAGTGAAAAGGCAGTTCATCAAACAAGAGGAAGACAGGTTCTACAGGAGGTAGAAATAGATTTCCCAAACTGGTACAATAACACATAAATAGTGTCTCGTCTCGGATGTCCAGTCCTTTCCACTGCTGTGTACAGTATCTTGCAGCCCCAGCTTGCTACCGTAACCTCCATGAATAGCCTCACCTCAGTCTGGGAAACACTGCATGTGCCAGTAATCCGTCCCCAGGGCAGGGATATACTATGTCTGGTCGGTGGCGACCAAGTTAATTTCAGTTTATGTTACACTGATCGTCCAGTTAAGAAGTATTTTAAGTTTCGAACAGAATAACGATCTTCTGCATATTAATGAATGAAACCGCCACTGCGACTGGACTGTATTCAGTCCAGACCATCGATATTCTCTGTCTCCATTCTCAGACGTTAAAATACCAAAAGTAGGGATGCTCGATATTGGCTTTTTTACCGATACGATATACCGATATTGTCCAACTCTTAATTTCCGATACCGATATCAACCGATACCGATATATGCAGGGTCCCCCCCCCCCCCCCCCCCAAAAACGGAATAATTTCAGGTTATTAACATTACATATCTCTAAGATGAATTACTTAATAAAACCTTAACTAAATACAACTTAATTTAAACTATTGCCAATAACACCGTAAGCCAATGAATGTTAAAGTGTGTGCACATGTTTTGAGTATCAAACCCTTTTCCACTATAAATATTGTTGATAAATGCAGTCATCAGTAGGGATGGGTACCGTTCACATTTGAACCGATACGGTACCGGTACCTGTGAATCGATACCGGTACCCAATGGTACCGTTTTTCAGTACTTTAGTCTCTAAAAATGTAATCTACCTACCTCAGTTGTGAAAAAAAAAGAAAACTTCAAATAACCACACTTTCGACCGTTTTCGGCTTGCCATTGCCCCGACTGCTTTGTTGTTGAATCAAGTCAAATCCTAGGTAAGCGTATATTGTGCGTGTGAACGTTGACGTAAAAAAAAAAAAAGGTATAAAAAAAAATATATATATATTAAAAAATATATATATATGTTTACAGTACCGAAATCGCACCGACGGATCTCACGTGAATCGGTACTCGGTAGTACCGACGTGATTCGGTAGGTACCTTTAAAAGTACCTAATTCGGTACCCATGCCTAGTCATCAGGCGGGCCAATGATTGAGAACTAGGCCTACATGAATTGTGTTCATGCAGCACCTGTGTACACACACACACACACACACACACACACACCCAAGGGGATCAATAAAGGAATATCTTATCTTATCTTATCTTACACACACACACACACACACACACACACACACACACACACACACACACACACACACACACACACACACACACACACACACACACACACACACACACACACACACACACACACACACACACACACACACACACACGATGTGTGACATGGCTTGGTTTCATGTTTTGAGGTACCTTCAATGATCTGTAAATAATACATACATACTGTATCTAAATTAGCCCTTTCCTGTGTGAGTGTTCCGTCTGGTTATAATCACTGATATTATAGATGGAAATAGATGAAATATTATTGTCCCTGAGGGCAAGTGAGTAGGCTCTGGCCTACTTCTATGAATGAACTACGTTGCGCACACACACGGCGCTGTGGGATGTAATGAAACGATAGTCTACAAGGAAATTCGCTTCCCTAAACTCCGAAAGGGATTGGATTTGGATGTTATTCTTTGAAGTTGTGTTACAAATGGAACGGTCTTTCCCCGCGGAACATAAGTTACTTAACGTTACACAGGTCGCACTATGCATGCTTAGCTTGCTAACGTTAAGATAGCAGTGTAACTTAATGTTACACTATATGCATGCTTTTTTCGAACGCTTCGTTCTCGCCGCTATGATGAAAGCAGAGCTCTCTGTCTGTCTGCTTTCGCACCTCTCAAGTACCCTGTAATGAATGAGCTGTAATGAACAGGCGCTCGCACACACCAAACCACACCCCCCCAGAGGCTCCGCTGAGCTCCAGTCCCCGCCCCCACACACACCAGACCACACCCCCTCAGAGGCTCCGCTGAGCTCCAGTCCCCGCCCACACACACCAGACCACACCCCCTCAGAGGCTCCGCTGAGCTCCAGTCCCCGCCCACACACACCAGACCACACCCCCTCAGAGGCTCCGCTGAGCTCCCCGCAAATGTAGTCTTTTCCCAATGTTTCTGAATACATACTGTCGGACAATCTAACAATAATTAACTAATTTACAAGTTGTATTAAGTTTTGCAAATAAGGAATCAGAGAAAGAACATTTCAAAGCAGTCAAAAATGCAATATTTCTATTTTGACCTATTTTCTGAAATGCGAGACATTTTCGCGATTTCTGAGGAATGTGACCTGCCGCACCAAGTCGGCCTAGACGATGCCGAGTCACACATGTACATGTTATATACCTTTGATTTGGGAGTATTGGGGGTTTCAGGGAATCAACCAGAATGATTCAGGCTTATTGCATATAATGCGTCCTATCTCACGATCTATGGAAAAAGACTGGATTATTCCGGAAATGGGGCGCTGTTTAGCGTGTAGCGTGTAACAAACTACAGTGTGTAGAAATGAGCTGATTAGTCAGTAATGGACTAATAACTGGACTGTAAAATTAGCCATACTATTGTCTCCATAGCTATAATACAGCACACACGATGGGTCTGCAAACATAGCTAAAATGGTCATTAACACTGGCCCCAAACAGTGCAGATGGCGAAAGCTAGTGGCCGTGAATGAGTTAAGTGGGAGATTGACATGGATTATTTCTAAGCAAGTGCCCAACACAGGTAATAACATGCAGGATTGTTATGTCATACCTTATGTCCACCTCTTGTGATCATCATTGTGATCATCACTAGATAATGTGTTTAAAGGTAGAATCTGTAATGTTGTCAAACAGCAACCTCTAGGCCAGCGGTTCCCAAACTTTTTTGGCCGTGCACCCCCTGTCACCTCCCAACCTAGCTGACGCACCCCCCAATGGGTTTCTGTTAGAAAAAATTGTTGCTGGTCTCCGTGCACAGATTTAATTTTTTATTTTATCTCTTCCCACGGCGACTATGGATAGGGAATTTCTTTATTTAATAAAAATGTTCACGACAACATGGATGCATGTACTCTGCCAGCATGTTTAATATCCATAATACTAAAGGTTTGACAAAAATTTGTATGAAATTTTATTGTAAAAAAAAAAAAAAAAAAAAAAAAAATATATATATATATATATTTTTTTTTTACATTTATTTACCACCATTAGCCTTTTCATGTCACGCACCACCTAGAGGGCGCTTGCGCACCACAAGGGGTGCGCGCACCACAGTTTGGGAACCACTGCTCTAGGCAAAGGAGCCTGAGATGGGGCCAGCATTAGCAACCCTTCCCCTATCCTTACTCAACTCCAACCCACACACCAGACCAAAACAAAAACATGTAAACAATGTGCAATGTGTACACAACATGCAGCTTGAGAGCAGAATCTTTGACCTCAGTATGTCCCACCTGTGGTGTCAATGCTTTGCCAGCATGTTGCACTCAGCTGCCATTGTGGCTCAAATCTGGTTATATGTGATAAACAGATGCTCCTGCCACACAGCAGTTTCCAACAGTTCCCTTGTGTCCACCATTAGGTGGAAGCAACTGCATTGAACCGGTGCTGCACCAGAGGGTCATCCTATAGCCCACATAAAACCTCCATTTGGACTTGTTCAATAATCCTCCTGGCCTTTTGAGTCATGTGGTGTTCTATACAGGGTCTTTATAGCCCTGGGGTTAGAAAGGGTAGCAAACTGTTTTCCACCACAGCCAATTGCTGTTGTGTGTGTGCAATTGTGCATGCTGGATTTGTATATTATGTAGGGGATGTTTGTGTTAAAATGTACTGCACAAGGTAGGCTACTGCTGAGTCATCTTCTTTAATAACCATCTGTGACATGATTTAAACGCTTGTAGCTTCAGCACATAATAGCTGTGATTCTCAGAACAAGCCATGATGGGTCTTTTCCACGACGAGGCCCTAGAGACAAAAGAGACTGACGTTATAGTGTAACAGTGTTTTTCAGAGGAGAATCCTTAACCCTGGTAGCAGGTTCCTTCAGCGGCCCAACCGCTCCTCTTTTCACTGTGTCAGACTACTATCAATACCCTGAGTCCTCCATCGCACTCAAAGAACCTCATGAGGTTTTCACTTTGTACCTGTTATCTCCCCATCTCAATGGCCTGGAACAACTGAGGTGTGGTTCTGATGTGCTGGGAGGCGTTTGGAGCTCCTGGTGACATTTGAAACCATGTTCTGCTCGGTACAAAGGTTTTCTCACACTTGACGTGCAAATGATATTCAAATAACCTGCACTTGCATAGCATGCTCTCCAGCAGCAGCACCTCAGCTAATGAGGGATTATATTTGTGCCGTACTTTAATTCTGTCTGTGTACAAAGTGCTTATCTGTTACACTCACAGTCAGTGTATACAGTATAGCAGACCCAACAGGATTTTGTGATTATTTTGACACAAAAACTTGCGTTTTCACAAGTAATGCATCCCTTTCTGTTTACAATGCGTTTTTCTGAAATTTGATTGGCTCTGGCGGTCAAATGTTTTGGTCTATCAATTATTTAAATCACACATTTAAAGATGTTAGTCCTCAGATTCCACAGAGCAGGTGTGGTGATAATCAGGTAAAGAGGCTAGGGGGAGTAGGGGAAAAAGTGTTTAAAAACAACAACAGTGGACCAGTGTTGTCACGATACTGGAATTCCGAACTTCGATACGATACCTTGAAAAGTATCGATATTCGATACCATTTTCGATACCACGGGGAAAAAGGTTCAATCTTAAAATGTAAAAAAAAGATCAATATATATATATATATTTTTTTATAAATTTAGCTTTTGTTGCTGGTTGATTCTCCTCAGCTTCTCTCTGGTACTATAAGAGAAGATAAATATAACACTTTTAAAACCCTTTGTTTATCTTTAGATCAGACATTTAAAAATAACGAAATGATATAATCTTAGAAATTAAGTAAAGTTAATAGTACTGTGTGTTAAGCATAACAGATTGATTGATTGAAAATTGTATTAACAGATTGCAGAATGGGTACAATACAGTACAGCTCAATACACACAATTGTTAACACATTGGTCGCTATAAACGAGTTACGCCGTTTTTGGCCGCCATGCGTTGTCCGCCAACAACGGCGTAAGCCGTTTTTTAAATCAATATTTCATTTTTTCGCCATGGCATTCATAATTTATCCAGCCAACTTCCGGACCCTGAATGAGATTGCAATGCCTCAATACCGCTGCCTGATGGTCGGGTGAGTTACACTCTCAAAACCGGAAGTTGTGATCGGTGCATCGAGGAAATTCCTCCGGCAGTAATATCTTGTTACGTGGGTCCAGACAAACACTGGCGTGCATATGGATCGCTTCCATAACGCAATAATCAATATGATTTTGGCGTTTATTGCGCCATACAAACCGGAAAAGGATCTAGGCGATCGGCGTCAAATAATTGGGATATTTTTCTTCCAGTCTCATCGGCGAACGGTAAGAGGACAGTAACGTTATTTTCAGCCCGATTGTGCGTTTCTTTGTTTACAAACAGTCTGATCAATATATCAACCCATACTACATAAAGCCGTTACCGACGATAAAGGAATTATAGACGACCCCCTTTCCTCCCTTTCCTCCACGCATGATGAAGCATAATGTATACCGATCATATACATTTGATTTTTTTAATATAGCGTATATAGGAAAGAAACGGCAATCGATAATCTATCATATGCGTTTGGGCCTACTAGCGTTTTTGGAATTACAGCAGAAAAGCTTATAAACATACTTATATTCAAGACGGTATTAACACAATAATGTATGAATGAAAAAATATAACGTTCCCACATCTGGAACGATAGATAATCGATGTTGAATGGGCCATAGTAATGTCAATATAGCAATACAATTTAAAAAGTTATAGCCCTGCAAAGAAGGTAAACATCTCCATAGGGTTATAGTGCTGGCAGACTGGCTATATTGATGGATATAACCCATGGCGGACAATGTGTTAAGGGGATGCAGACCAGAGAAAGCCTTTTGTCTTGTTTACATCAGGGTCCCCCCATTTTCAATTCATCATAACATATATGACATACAGATAAACAGTACTGTTACATCCAGACATTTATGACATACAAGATATACAGTACTGTTTAAGAGACAGAGTTTCTAAAAGAGAGTATACAGTTAATTTACTTCTGAACATTATAGTCAAAGTATTTTCCTATGAACTGAAACTCATAAGACCACATAAGGCTAGCATCATTCAGTTACAGCTACTGTATATTGGCCAACATTAGCCAGCTATCTAGCCAGCTACTGCACCATGAACTGCCAGCTAGCCACCCCCAATCCAGCCAACTGTACAAATTACGGTCTCAGCCAATCACATCGATATGTACAGTTAGTTAGCTAGCCATTCCATTGCGAATTAAAAGGTAGGCAGCCAGCCAGTATTAGCTAGCTAGTAGCTAGGTAGCTAACGTTAGCCAACTGAGAAAGATAGCTAACGTTAGCTAACCAACAGCTAGCCAACAGCTGCAAGCCTGCAACGAACGCCACAAAGGCCAACATTAGACAACGCCTCATGTATTAAACTAAAGTCAATCGTTTAATGGGTCATTTTGTTTAATGATTCAGTGATGTTGAAAGAAGAGCTGTTGAGGCTCTGCTGCACTTGGAGCGAGTGAGAGCTGAGGAGTTGTTGACACAGGTCCATGAGGGGAGGGGGGCAATGCCGCAGCAGCGTGTGTGTGCGTGTGTCAACAAGGAGAGAAGACACGTGAGAACGGCAGCTGGTATCGATAGTGCAGAAAGTATCGATATTGCGGGAAATGAGTATTGAAACGGTTTTAAATATTCAGAATCGATATGTATCGAAAAATTGACATTTTTGACAACACTACAGTGGACCTACTTCATAGGTCATGTATGAGTAATGGATCATTTGAAAATTTTAAGTTTGACCTGATGGTGGCACTAGAGGTAAGGTCATGGGGTCACCAAAATCAATAGGGTTCTTCCTCTAGGGGTCACAAATGTGCGCCACAAATTTGAAAAGATTTGAATGAAAGATATTTCAGTTACCGCATTCACATGTAGGATATGTGGCAGTGGATGTCGGGGTGTGGCAGTGGATGTCGGGGTGAATGGCATAATCTCCCTGTCGTTCTGGAATATAACAAGCTGATAAATAGAATCAAATTTACAATTGGGCAATTTTGGCCCAATCTGTGTCCTGGCCACTCCCATTGTATCAGTGGAGCTGAAAGCCCCAGGTTGAATCATAAAAGCCTGTCACTCTATAAAGTAGATAGGGAAAATGTTATGTGGCTGCATTTCACAGTCAGCTCCTCTGTGACTGTAACTCTGACTGCTGATCCAGCTTGCTGTGAGGATGCATTGTTCCCTTACCATGAAACATGTGCTGTCTGAGGAAACAACAAGCACAGAGAGAGGGAGTGTGAGAGAGAGAGAGAGAGAGAGAGAGAGAGAGAGAGAGAGAGAGAGAGAGAGGGAGAGAGAGAGAGGGGAAGAGCAGGTGGGTGGAAGGAAGATGGTAGAAGAATACAGAGGAGGAAGTTGGTGGTGTTGCTGTGTCCTGTCCAACCACATGGCATGAATCCATAGGGAGTGTCATCTATTTAAAGACTACTATTTAAAAATGTGCTGCAGACTCAGGACTTAACTCTACAACGTCTGTGTGTATGTGTGTGTGTGTGTGTGTGTGTGTGTGTGTGTGCACGGTGTTGTATCACATTAAGTGCAGTCGCTTCAAGTACCTCCGTCCCTAACCGTGACTGTTTCGTGGTTTAGCAGCACGGTAACCAGCATTGACGGCCGCAGCGGTTTGGTGTGCCAAATGAACAACCAACGGTGGAAAGATACATTCAAGGCTTGTCAAGTCAATTCACCGCGCATGTGAAGTGAGGGCTTTTATACCGTATGTGAGAGTGAGTGATGTCATTGTTGTGTTATCAAAGGAAGGCCTGGGTGGAGAGACAGGCTGCACTTGAAACAGCAGTGAACTTGGGACTGTTTTGCATCCTTAAAGGAACACGCCAACATTTTGGGAAATTAGCTCACCGTCTTCTCCAGAGAGAGACAAGAAGATAGATACCAGTTTCCTCTCTGGCTGCATGTTAGCCTAGCTTAGCACAATGAATGGAATGAATGAATGAATGAAAACTTTATTAACAGATTGCAGAATGGGTACAGTACAGTACAGCTCAATACATACAATTGTTAAGGGGATGCAGACCAGAGAAAGACTTTCGTCTTGTTTACATCAGGGTCCCCCATTTTCAATTCATCGTAACATATATGACATTCATGACATACAGATAGACAGTACTGCTACATGGAAGCGGGGACACGGCCGGTTAGCCTTCGGGAGAGGTGTTAGTTGGACAATGCCTAGGCTAACCGGTCATGTCCGCTTCCATTCATTGTGCTAAGCTACACATCTGGAGAAGACGATGAGCTAATTTCCCAAAATGTTGGCGTGTTGCTTTAAGGTAAATGTGCTCTGTAACTGTAACTGGGTTGTGTGTGTTTTTGTAACTTGTGCGTGTCATGTGAGCAGTAACGCTGATTAGGGATTAAGCTCATAGCTTTCTCTTCAGCAGCTGTAAATGCCAGGCTAATGTACTGCACAGTATGCGCCTTGACTCGTTGAAGAGAAAGTGCATCCCAACACATTTGTACACAAGGCATATCAGTAACACGGTGTAATTCCGTTGTTGTGAGGCCCAGCATGGTATGATTTGCAGTATTTATGGCGCTGATATTCTCACAAAGTAGTTCTTTGCTCATGGCAGTTACTTGAAGGGAATTTACGATCATCAGGTCCAACGTCCTAAACAGCTCCAGAGAAACTAACTGACTGACTAACTGTCTAGCTGCAGATACTAAAAACAGTGTGTCCTCTAGGATTTTTTTCAGGGGGGGGGGTGGTAGGCCGCCCGAAACGACTAGTGTTGTCGCGGGGCGCGTGTGTCACGGATACGTGGTGTCAACAGTGTCGGCATAGACGCGCGCAGTACGGCGGTTGTTAGTATCGGTGCATTTCTCTACACCGAGCTGAAATTAAACGATTGCACATACATGCGGCACGGTGGTGTAGTGGTTAACACTGTCGCCTCACAGCAAGAAGGTCCAGGGTTCGAATCCCGCTTGGGGACCAGGTTTCCATGATGCCAGTTACCCAGGTGGGGTATCTCCCAGGCCTTTCTGTGTGGAGTTTGCATGTTCTCCCCGTGCTCGCAAGGGTTTCCCCCCCCGATAAGATAAACCCAATGGAAAAACATGCACAACAACAAGATCGCTAACGCTGTGGCGTCCTTGACAAAGACGGACAGGAGCACTTGGATTGGTCCCCTGGCGCGGCTCACGTGGCGCCTGTCTGCTCCCGGCTGCCCTTGGGGGGGAAGGACGACGGGATGGGTTAATCGCAGATACGCATTGTATGCATGGTTCGCATGTGTGCCAAATGGTGACCTCGGAGCAGGTCCTAAATTATTATTATTATTATTATTTGGTAAATACATATTAACAATATTTATTTACAACACATACATTTACTTATTTACAATTATACATACAGTAGTGACAACACACTATTTACAATACAGGGAGGCACATACAACACTCATGACTATTTACAACCAGTGTCAGAGCGAGCGCACTCAAGTTGTTAGGAAATTCTGAGGGCTCAGCCTAGTGCACACTGGACGCTTTGACCGAAGAGTCAGTTTATCGGGGCGGAGCAGATTTTCAGAGTGAATTTATTAACTCACCTTAACTAATTCCGTGCCAATCACGAGTATAGTCGGGTTTTAATCGTTATTTCTTTTATTTAGCGATATCCATAAATTTTTCATCCATCCAGCCTGACGTTATCATTGGGAATGGATCGGAGCTCGCAAAGGGAAAACCGCCGCCTATCGTCTCCCGGATGGTATTGCACATCATTGGATTGGATTGGCTGGGACTGTGCATCTAAAAAACAAGTCCGGTCCAGGTTTTACTTCTCGGGCATGCAGCTGGATACCATTGCATTGAGTCCCCCCACTGGGAGCATCGTGGATCATTGTGTTTTGGACTATAATGTTGGATCAATGGACGCGATCGATATTTGGAATGACGATCAGGAATTGGATTAATCTTTTTGCATCAGATGTGAGGTAAGGCCTTTATGTTACGAATCTTGGGGTAATCAGTAGGGGTGGGACGATACATCGATCCAGATCGATATATCGATCTATTATCAATGATCAAATAGGATCGATGCAACGTAAAAAGATTGATTCATATTGCGATACTCTTATTTTGAAAATCCCCTGGTGAGCATATCCGCCCGGCCGCAACAACAACAGTAGCTCAGTGTGTGTAGACGTTACAGCATAGCTCCAGAGTCCGCCTATTTTGCGACCAGAAATAAGTGCCTGTTGTTTTTTTTCCACAACGGGGCAGGTTAAAGGTTCATGCTTCTCCCCATCTCTGGCTGACATTACCATTGTGATACATGATGGTTAGGCCTTTTGTGTTTTCCTCAGTGAGGGATTCTCTTTTGTCGGTCAGCAGTGTTTTGTACTTGCTGAAGCTTCTCTCTGTATAATAATTTTTTAAGTTTAAATATCAACATTATCTGGCCATCCTCAGTAAATACTATCAAACTCCTCTGACCTCATCTGGTCTTTTTCTTTTTTTTAGGAGGGGCGGGGGGTCGGCAATGGTAGGGGAACCACTGTACTGTGGCTCCCCGGGAATAGCTTCCTGTGTCGTGCTGCTGATGCTGTTTATAAAATGGAGATGCACAATCCACATGGTTTCAGTTCAGTTTCAGTTGTATTGATCATATGTAGGTTAAAAACAGGGTCAACAGTGTAATGCAATGTATTTAACAAGAGAAAACAGGTCAGTTAAGCAGTAAGGGCACTAGTCGCAATAGATCACTAGTCATATAAAAATGAAAAGATAACGGAAATAAATAGGCCTATATAGGCTATATAGAAAGTAAATGTGCTACAGCAGTATATTACGCAAATGGAATGGAAGAAAGGAATGAAATATGAGATATGAGAGAATGGAATGAGATAAATAACTATAACACTATATACAGTATGAAAATTATGAATATTCCCACATCTATGATACAATTATGGGCACAAATTAATACAAAGTCAATGGGGCCAACGCTCCTGTCTGTTCAAGGCCCTGAACTAAATGATGACACCTACTTTGGGTGCAGTGTGGGTGGCATAGGTTTCAGCATTTATTTCAGGGCTTGTACAGACTGGAGCGTGGCCCCATTGACTTTGCATTCATTTTGTGGCTAACTAGCCAGGGCTGTGGGTATCCATCCAGTATAAAGAACAGCATGGATTGTGCTGAGAAATGACTCGATGTCATCATTGGTAAGTATAGGACATAGGGCTAGGGGGCCCAGAATTCTGAACTTACCCTTTAAACATCCACTATAAGTGATAGTGTGTCCCCAGGCTTATGTTGCACATGTCTATGGGCTATCTGACTCACTGGCTTCCTGGCTAGGCAGAGAGACTGTGATAGGGTTGTTGCCAAAGGATATTTGGTCATGTGTTGTGTCTCACAACGCAGCTGTCCATGACGCCATTACTCATGTGCGGGAGTCTCTACATTGGAAACTCTAATGATGTGTTAATAATGTAATCATAATGTCGATTGCAGTTGCAAACGTCTCTGCTTTACTGATAAGTGATACTTCACTTCAATGAGCAGAAAAGAGAGACACACTGTTCCTGTTGGAAAGCAGGTCATACAGTATAATGATCACCAGAGTTAATAAGCTATTACTGTTACTGAAAGCATGTACATACATGTAGATCCTTTAAACTTTAACTATATGGTGTAATCTAACCCGGTGTTATCAGTTAGCCTGTATAGACCTTTTCACAAGTATTCTGTTGCTATTCCGTTGCAAGCGGAACAGCTTTGGTCCCTGTTTATTTCCTGTCAGCAACTATATTAACACATTGGGCGCCGGGGGTTGTGCCCATCATTGTATCCAGTCTGCCATCGTTGAAAGCCTATGGAGATGTTTACCTTCTTTGCAGGGCTATAACTTTTTAAATTTTATTGCTATATTGACATTACTATGGCCCATTCAACATCGATTATCTATCGTTCAGGATGTGGGAACGTTATATTTTTTCATTCATACATTGTTGTGTTAATACCGTCTAGAATATAAGTATTTTTTAAGGTTTTCTGCTGTAATTCCAAAAACGAGAGTTATAGGCCCTGACGCATATGATAGATTATCGATTGGTGTTTATTTCCTATACACGCTATATTCAAAAATTCAAATGTATATGATCTGTATACATTATGCTTCATCATGCGTGAAGGAAAGGGGGGGGGGGTCGTTTATAATTTCTTGATCGTCAGTAACGGCTTTATTTAGTATGGGTTGATACATTGATCAGATGGTTTGCAGTGAAATGAATAAACAATCAGGCTGAAAATAACGTTAGTGTCCCCTTACCGTTCGCCGATGAGACTGGAGGAAAAAGATCCCAATTATTTTACGCCGATCTCCTAGATCCATTTCCGGTTTGTATGGTGCAATAAACGCCGAAATCATATTGATTATTGAGTTTAGAAAGCGATCCAAATGCACTATAGTGTTTGTCTGGATCCACGTAACAAGATATTACTGCCGGAGGGATTTCCTCGATGCACCAGCGCCACTTCCGGTTTTGGTGAGAGTGTAACTCGCCCGACCATCCACCAGGCGGCGGTATTGAGACGTTGCAATCTCATACAGGGTGCCGCTGCAGTCCAGAGAGAGACTGGATGAATTATGAATGCCATGGCGAAAAAATTAAATATTGATCCCAAAAACGACTTACGCCGCTGTTGGTGTTCAACACATGGCGGGCAAAAGCGGCGGAAGACGTTCTTGGCGAATGAATGTGTACGAGAACGCGCTTCCAGTTTAAGAATGAGTCACGTTTCTCATTCATGGGAACCCAGCTGCGATGATTTTGGCCACCTACGAAGACCGCTTCACGTGTTCAGGAATCCGGAGGAGGATTTTCGTAACCTTTTACAAAGATAGAAATGTTTGAGAATGAGGTCCACTGTTAGTAAGAGTAAGAGTACGGTTTGAGTAGAGAAGAAGGACCATGGGGGTATATACCATCAGCACTTCCTCTGACTCTTGTCTCCATAAACAACTCCAATGACCTTTCCTACAGTGATTGACACCTCTGCTGTTGCCAAGCGACATTTATCAGCCTCCCCGTCCCCCGGGGGGCAATCAGAAAGTTGGAATTAAAAGGGTTGTCAAATGCACTACAGCCTTCTGACGGTGTGGTTCCTGTCAAGGTCACAGCGAGAACAGACACTGCCATGCTTGCCTACGCATGTACACACTACACACACAAACATACAGAGGCTGTTAACTATAGTGTGTGCACACGTGTGTGTGTTATATAAGCGTATTATAAAAAGTGCACACGTGTGTGTGCATATGTGAAGTGCCAGGAGCAGCAAGCGAGGCTGTTGAGAGAAATGTGATTTAGAATGATGAAAGTGTAGACATCAGTGATGCTATGGCGAATAGCCAAATCAGATTCTCCCTTATTAAAGGCCTGACATGACTTCCACTTCTCAGCAGTGGCCCATTAGCAGAGAGAAAGCTATTAGAATGGTCTTCGTGGATGAATCAGAATAAGTGGTTGGATGGTTTGGGTTTCAGGGTAGGGCTGCACGATTCTTGCTCAAATGTGAATCACGATTTTTCTCCCTAAAAATTTAGATCACGATTCTCTCACACAATTCTTATTTTCTCAATAAAAACATTTATTGCACTCTTTCTTAAACAGACAACATATAACATAAGTGCTTGACTTAAACTTAAACATAACATATATTAAAGTGCTTGACTTAAACTTAAAAGTCTCTTGTAACATACAAAAATAACTTAAGTCTCTTTTCCTCTCTTACGCCCGTGCGCGGGACATGCGTGCATTGCAGCACTTTGCTCTCGTCAGTCAGCTCAGGGTGTCATTTGACAAGCACCTGTCATTTGACAAGCACGCGTCATTTGACAAGCACGCGTCATTTGACAAGCACGTGTCATTTGACAAGCACGCGTCATTTGACAAGCATGTGTCATTTGACAAGCACGCGTCATTTGACAAGCACGCGTCATTTGACAAGCACGTGTCATTTGACAAGCACGCGTCATTTGACAAGCACGCGTCATTTGACAAGCACGCGTCATTTGACAAGCGCTCCATCAAATGACCACTTTCGGTTCTAACCTTTGTCCCGACTCTAGCGTCAGAATGTTATGAAGTGGACGGCCATTTTGGATACTGGTACACACATTACATTCTACAAAACGTATTTTCCGTGGGATTTTTATCAACTTTGGACTGTATGACTATAAGACTTCAGGCTATGGAACCGTTGTGTTGTCCAGCTCCTACCTCTCATCTGGAACCCGAAAACAGGAATCTGGCGACAAGTCAACACAAAAGTAAGAAAATATACTGTATTGAATGTTGAATTAATAGCATGTTTTGCTTTACATCGTGTAAAGTGTTACAAGTTACAAGTGTGATTGATATGCAACTGGGATTGTTCCGAAGCAAATAAGTCAACACGTGAATGCAGCGTGACGTGAATGCCTAGGGGAATAGGAGCAAGTGTTGTAATACAACTGATCTCCATTTTGACGCAAATACATCAGAATCGTCGTCACTTCCTACTGTTTTTTTTGTTGATCTTTTTCCCCCTCCTTTTTCCTCCGTTTTTCTCCCATCCCAATGTTAGTCGTTATGCCAATTCCCAATCCCCTTCCTGGTCGCTGCGCACCTACCCCCTACGGTCGGTCTGGGAGAGTGGAGGCTATCACATGCTTCCTCCGACACATGTGTAGCCAATCAACCGCTTCTTTTCACCTGGCAGCGCGGACTCTCACTGAGAGGGTGTAACGTGTGGAAGGATCACACTACCCCCCTTAGATCCTTTCCTCGCTGAGCAGGCGCCCCCCGACCGAACTGTAGGAGTCGCTGTTTACAACGACCAGGAACCACCCACCAGCTTTCCCACCCCTAACACTGCCAATTGTGTTAGTATGAACGACCAGCCAAGCTGGTAGCAATGCCGAACCCAGCATCTCTTGCACTAGTGGCGAGCGCCTTGCCCACTGCGCCACTTAGCCGCCCCACTTCCTACTGTTTTACTAGTATACGGCCTGTACTTCACAGGGAGCTTGGGCCTAAAAGAAAAAAATTATTTGGTTCCGGTTGCCGACCGACCCTGCCGATTTAGGTGCGACCCAATTTATTTAATTAGTTTAAAAAATTTACAAAAAAATATATTTTTTTTTACAATAAAGTTTCATACAAATCTTAGTCAAACCTTTAGTATTATGGATATTAAACATGCTGGCAGAGTACATGCATCCATGTTGTCGTGAACATTTTAATTAAATAAAGAAATTCCCTATCCATAGTCGCTGTGGGATTTTTTTTTATAAAAAATTAAATAAAATAAATTCCCTACCTACCCATGGCCTTAACTGACAACCAACAGGAACCAAACAATTTTTTCTTTTATGCCTTGATGGAGTGGGGAGCTGCACGCTGCCAGGCATGAAAACAGGAAGCCAAGTTCAATCCACACTGAATCTTTACGAGAACCACAACAAATCTCTGTTTTGCTGCTATCGCTTTCATATGTGGCTGGCTGCGTAGCAGGGCTTTTCACAGTTATTATCCGTGCTGCCGATTGTGATATTACGGTCTGCTTGTACACTGAGTCTCTACTTCTCAGAGAGGTTTTTCTTTTCATTTCTGGGTCAGTAGGATTATGTGGCCTGAGTTAGAGCATTATATTGTATCACATTGTGGGGGGGGGGAATGGTCAGGCTTTTCTGCTTTGAATCTTTCTCTGCTCTCTGTCAATGGCATATGCTTTCTTCACCCTGTCCCCGTCCAACCCTTTACATTAAAATGTTATTGGCTGGGTTTCCTAAAAGCATCTTGGGAGTCAGATTCTTATTTCCGCCTTATAAATGAAAATTATTGTTGTAAAGCCTCTCCTCTCCTCTCCTCTCCTCTCCTCTCCTCTCCTCTCCTCTCCTCTCCTCTCCTCTCCTCTCCTCTCCTCTCCTCTCCTCTCCTCTCCTCTCCTCTACCTCTCCTGTCCTCTCCTCTCCTGTCCTCTCCTCTCCTCTACCTCTCCTGTCCTCTCCTCTCCTGTCCTGTCCTCTCCTCTACCTCTCCTGTCCTCTCCTCTACCTCCCCCCTCTACCTCTCCTCTCCTCTCATCTCCACTCCTCTCTACCTCTCTTCCTCTCCTCTCCTCTCCTCTCCTCTCCTCTCCTCCCCTCTCCTCTCCTCTCCTCGTTTGTTTTTGGTTGTTTTGGCAAAATTCTTCTGCTCTGTGTGACAATAAATAAATGAATGAATGATGATATGCAATTTAAAACCAAAACTAAGGCCTCAGTATGAGTTTAAGACGTGAACATGGTCATGTTTGTTGAAGAAAAAAAAGAAAAAAAAATACCGACCCCCCCCCCCCCCCCCCCCCCCCCCCGATCTTCTGAAAATCACATGATCGGCCCCCGATCCCGATAACGTGATTGGATCGGGACATCCCTAGTATATAATACTGTACATATAATACAATGATGTGGATAGTGTGTAAAGTGCAGTGTGGAGTGCAGTAGATAATAGTTGTGCATTACGTGTGTATGTGTGTGTGTGTGTGTGTGTGTGTGTGTGTGTGCATGCATAGTCTGTCTGTGTGTGTGTGTGTGTTTGAGTAGTGGGCAGGCAGGTAGCAGGCCATTAATGCTGTTTGTTGATGTGAATGAGTCAAGACGGGAGGAAATTAAGGTTTGGATTAGTGACTCAGCAGCAGGACGAGAGAGAGAGAGAGAGAGAGAGAGAGAGAGAGAGAGAGAGAGAGGGCCACGGCCACATCTCTGCAATATTGTGATGGTGATAGAAGGAGGATTTGATCATTTGTGTTAGCGTTGGGGTAGGTGTGCTGGACCCATGTCCAGAGTAGAATGGAAGAGTCGTAAACGATGGTTGCTCTTCCACAATTAACAATATTTTTTCATTGTGAAACAACGGAGCATAAGATGGCACGTAGCAAATGATACGGGTGAGACGCTCTGTCTCCACAACCCGGTATAATGTAACGAAAGAAAAGGCGAGACAAAAACAATCTCGGCAAAAGTCTTAATGCGAAAATAAATACTTTAAACAGGGGAAAGGAAATGGGAGACAGTCAGTCTCCAAAAACGGAATAAGCAATCTGAACCGGTACTGGATGATGTTACAGGATGAGGGCACACATCAAAAAGGTAAATACACTCAATAACAAACACAAATACAATCAGGCTAAGCACGACACCAACCGCGGTATCACAAGTATCCTCCTTCCCCTGGACAAGAGGCAGGGGAACTATGTGAGAATGCTATTCATTGACTATAGCTCAGCATTCAATACCATAGTCCCCTCCAAACTCATAGCCAAGCTCAGGGACCTGGGCCCTGTTTCTTGTACCTGGATAACTGAGTTAGCCGGATAACTTTAACTGGATAACTGGGTTAGCCGGACTTTCCGGTTTCATGTACGTGGATTTTCCAAATCACCATGACAACATATCCAAAAGTTTGAGCCTGGTCGAAAGCAGAGTTCAAGTTCAACTTAGCCTGAACCATCGCCACGCCCCCGCAAAGAAGTGACGGCCCGTTTCCTGAAACTATTCCCACAGTCTACGATCTGCATTATACCATTCTGAATTACGTTCTTGTGCTCCATTCTTCCAGAGGGGGCTTTTGAAATGTAAAATAGACCCAAAATGCTGATACTAAATTCACTTTGTCCTAAATAATGCACGTTATATATACCGTGGCGACGGTGGCGCTCGCTCGTGCGATGTACACATTATGTGGTTATTTCAATTGTAACTGGGATTAAGATGTCTGATGAGATGCGCTGTTTGACGGATTTGAGAAATTGAATGAGCCGTTGACGTCACATTAATGAATGAGGATAAAGAGATAAACTTCATTCATAACAAAGGATATTCTAAACACAGGTCTCTCGTTCATTAATGTATAAACAATGAATTTATCCCATCTGGCACAGTGGTCCAGCGGTAGTGCTCAAGCCTGCCAACCCAGCGACCGGGGTTCAAAACCCGGTCTTTCCAATATGATTTTTTTGAATATAATATTAATGATTATACGCCAAAGTAGCCTGGTTTTAAGTTAAAATATTATAAATCTACATGCATTGAGGATGTCATTCTTTATATAGCTCTCAACGTGCACCAAATTGAATTATTCCTATATTGCAAAAAGAAGGAGACGACTATGGTCTTGAACCCCGGTCGTCTGTGTGAAAGTCAAAAGAACAACCCGTTAGACCACATTGGAGATAAGTTAAAGATTGACTATACATCAATCAATGGGTAAGGGAGCCGTATCGTTATTCTGTATGACAGTTAACTAATTATTTTCGCTAGCAAGATCTCATTTGATTATTCAATCCAGCAGGCAAGTTTAAAGAAATATAATCTGATTGATTGAGGTAATGAGGGACTTAAAATTAGCCTATAGATAACGCATTTAACTTGTCGGCGAGGCGATTGAGCCGTACTGCAATATGTTAATAAAGTTTTAAATCAATTAATCAATCAATGCCGCTAGAGAATCAGGATTTCTGCGATCGACACCTGCTGTCTTCTCAGCTGAGGCGGGCGCGCGCACTGATCCTGAGAATCAAGTCTGGCTTGAGTTAACGAGACTGAATCCACCTTCTTGGAACAGGAAAATCCCGGCTTCAAACATCGGGTTAACTGAAGCTGGATAATGACATCTTGATCGACTTAGTTGAACCACGTACAAGAAACAGGGCCCTGGGCTTGAACTATGAGCTCTGCCAGTGGGTCTTGGACTTCCTGACGGGCAGACCCCAGGTGGTGAGAGCAGGCAACTGCACCTCCTCATCCATCACCCTCAACATAGGGGCCCCCCAGGGCTGTGTCCTGAGTCCCCTCCTCTATTCCCTGTACACACATGACTGTGTGGCTCAGCGGAACAACACAATCATCAAATTTGCTGACAACACAGTAGTGGTGGGCCTGATCTCTGCAAACGACGAGAGGGCCTACCTGGAAGAGGTCAAGGTCCTGGCGGGATGGTGCCAAGAGAACAGCCTCTCCCTGAACGTCAGCAAAACAAAGGAGATGATTGTGGACTTTAGGAGGTCGGGGGTCAGGGACTACAGCCCCCTCAGCATCGACGGGGCACCGGTTGAGAGAGTGAACAGTTTTAAGTACCTCGGAGTCCACATATCTGAGGACTTGACATGGACCACACACATTGGCAGTGTTGTGAAGAAGGCACGGCAACGCCTCTACTTCCTCAGGCGCCTAAGGAAGTTCCAAGTCAGTCAGAAGATCCTTAAGAACTTCTACTCATGTACAATAGAGAGCATCCTGACTGGCAATATCACAGCCTGGTTTGGGAATAGCACCGCACAAGACCGTAGCAGACTACAGAGAGTGGCCCGTTCAGCCGAGCGCACAATTGGAGGGGGGCTTCCCACTCTCCAGAACATTTACAACAAGCGGTGCAGGGGTAAGGCTAAGAGAATTATCAAGGACTCCAGCCACCCAAACAACTGCCTCTTTGAACTGCTGCGGTCAGGCAAGCGATACCGGAGTCTCATGGCAAGCACAGAAAGACTCAGAAGAAGCTTCTATCCCCAGGCCATCAGGTTGCTCAACGAACAATAACACTATGCAACAACCATCAAATGCACTCACAGCACACACATCCACACGCACACACTCACTTTAAACAAACAACACACTGCAGCACCCACTCTCCACACTTTAGAACACCTAGACACACTTTATATTTATTGGCAAAGAATTTGCACTATAACCCATATCTCAGTACACCTACTGTAAATTGTACCTAAATTGTACCTCATCCCATTTCTGATTTGCACTATATAGTAGATTGTATATTAGTATTGCATAGTATATTGTATGGTAACTCAGTTACTTCTATTCTGCATTGAACATTGTACATATGTACATACTGAACACTTGTGTCTACGTACGTGACTTCTATTTTTACATGCTATACTTATTTTATTTCATACTTATCTTTTTTGTCTAGCACAGTCTCTGGAGCGTAACAGAAAGAAGCATTTTGTATAAAAGTATTCTGTACTTCTGTATGACAACTATTAAAGAAACTTGAACTTGAACAAACGGGAGCGATAGCAAATGCTTCTGGCGCAGAGTACTCACGTAGGTGATCAGTGAACAACTGACAACGTTAACAGCATACCAGGGGGACATATGAAGGAGGGCAAACAAAACACAGCAGGCATTAATCAGAGCAATCAAGACAATCAGGACAGAAGAATAGGTGATATACCCACGTGATTTTTTTCGTAGCCGCAGTTTGCGAAGACGCTCTCTGATTGGCTAGCCCGCGTACAGCGAATACCCTCTCTGATTGGTTTAGCTCCGAAGGGCTCTGGGATAGAAATGTCCGCCTTGTACATATATATTCTCTGCTTCGAAGTGGTTATGCTTTGGCCCTCTTTCGAAGTGGGTTATGTTTAGAGTTTGGAATCAGGGCTGGTGGTCCATCGCCCTGCTCTAAAGATAAACTCTAAGCATAACCCACTTCGAAAGAGGGCCAAAGCATAACCACTTCGAAGCAGAGAATATATATGTACAAGGCGGAAGAGCCCTTCGGAGCTAAACCAATCAGAGAGGGTCTTCGCTGTACGCGGGCTAGCCAATCAGAGAGCGTCTTCGCAAACTGCGGCTATGAAAAAAAAATCACACGAGGTGAGAGCAAAAACCCCAAACGTCACAATTTGGCAGATATGGAGCACCACTGACCTAGCCTGCCACACCCTCTCTATCTCTCTCTCCTCCCCCTAGTTCTGTCATTTGATATTTATTCACTAGAATATAGCATTAGCAGAGCTTGCACACCTTCTCCTTGGATCAGCCTAACTTAAGCATAACAAGCATCACTATTGCTTCCCTCTCTCACTCACGGTAGACATTGGCCACGTGTCAGTATTGCTTGCCTCCCTGTCTCGTTCATTCAGCTTTGTGTTGGCTATCTGTGTCTCCCCTCAGGGTGAGTAAGCAATGTCCTACTAGTCTGCTGTCCAGTAATGACCCTTGAATGACCGACGTGAGTGATTAGAAGCTTCAATCGCTGCCATGGTAATCAATGCCGAAATCACTATTCAGATGATTCATTTTCTTTCTTTCTACCACAAAAATGTGCCTGCATCAGCATAAGAAATAGCTTAAACAACATACATTTTGAGAATCAGTTCTTTTCAGACATTTAGTTACCCCATAGCTCTCATTTTACTTGTCGCATTGAAGAACGAAGCTTTGATTATTTACTGATGATTACTACCGAAGCTTCCAAGCCCAACTCCCTTGGCTGTTAATCCTTCAAGACACTACAATTAGTTGAGCATGATATGTTGACTACATACATACAATTGGTTAGCGGACATTCTTAATTTCTCCTCAGATCATAGGTATTTTTTATTCACTTGATGGTACAGTTCGCGGCCACAATTCACCATAGTACAGTTTTTTTTTATTCACTTGAATTTGCTGTGCCAGTTTCATGACCTGGTATTTCAGGCTCCAAATCTCCCAAGAGCTTTTATCGAAAGCTTAAGGACAGAATGACCACTAGTAATAGGAATGCAGGGGAAATGGATATCATTATTACTGGTCGTTGTGGGGCTCTCGGACTGATGTGTTTCCATTAAACCAAGGGCCCTGCAGTCATAGTAGCTCTCTTGGGCCTTGTGTCTGAGTAACACCAGCTGGCTGCCACTCTGGCCCTGTGTGACTTAGAGCTATTGATCCGGACAATTGATCTGTTCGTCGGCTCCAGTGACAGATTTACTGGGACTGCAGAGTAGGGCAGGCAGCCTGGCTGGTGGGGCAGTTTACTAGGGGGCCATACCGACGGCTAAGGGGGAGCGGGAGAGATAGAAGAGAGAGATGGGAAGGAAGGCAGCTGCTTAGTTACCAGTGCAGAGAGACAGTGTGGGAAGAAGGGACTGATAACCGGGTTTTACCCCTTTCTCTCTCTATGTGTGTGTGTGCGTGTGTGTGTCTCTCTCTCTCTCTCTCTCTCTCTCTCTCTCTCTCTCTCTCTCTCTCTCTCTCTCTCTCTCTCTCTCTCTCTCTCTCTCTCTCTGTCTCTCTCTTTCTGTCTCTCCCCCTTCACCCCCCCCCCCACTGCTTGGTCATACCCTTCATTATTTAGCTCTGACAACATTGTCCAGATACTGTGTCCAGGGTGTGATCTAGACGTAAGAGAGAGACTTGAGCATGAGAGAGACTTGAGGAGAGGAAAAGGAGAGGACTGTTTGTTGTTGAAGACTACCGTCTCAGGAAATACCCCTCCCCCCTCCAGCGGGGGTCCAAACCCTCACCCGGCCTAGTTCCAGACGGTCTCTCCCCGAGCTCTATCCCTCTGTGGGATTACCACTGTCTGAGTGAAGTCAAACAAAACAAACACAAGGAGATCGTGTGGAGTAACAGGAAGGATGGGAAGATGGATGTGGCCCATCTTGGTCCTACTTACCTCCTTCGATAGTGCTGAGGTTTTATATGATTACTGGGAGACAGGGACTGACTGCCCTATGGGGGGGGGGTTATGGGTGAGGTGGGATGAGGGCTTACTGTGTCTCTGTTCCAGTCATGCATAGCCCCACTGACCCAGTAGTCCAGAGCCCGAGGGCTGTCGCATGCTATCCCCGTCCACCCTGTTGCTACTGAAGAATGCCACTGTACTACAAGGGGGGCGGGGCTGGGGGGGTGATGCGGGGTTGGGATGCAGGGCTGGGGGGGGTGATGCACGTGCGCGAGTGAAAGCTTCGGGAAGAGAAAGGAATGACCTCGTTCTTCCTTGTTGTCCCTTGTCCACTAAACCCCCCTCCCCCCACTAGGGCTGAGGCCAAACGTTCGAATGTTCAGACCTTCGTTCGTTACGTTGGCATTCGATTCTTAATTAATATGTTCGAACTTCGAACGTCCGCTTAACATTTCTTTTAATTTTTTTTTTGTATTTATTTTACACTAAATATTAGAGGTGGGCATAGATAATTTTTTTTAATCTAGATTAATCTATCTGCAATCCTGGATTTAATCTAGATTAATCTAGATTAAAATGGCTAAAAAAAAAAGAAAAATCTGCCGAAGGCATTCAAAATATGTGTTTTCTACTCAAATAATGACCAGAAGAAGTAAGTCCTTACTTTTTCTTTCCTCCTTATGTTTCTCAGGCCAGGTGGCCCATTACACCATGAGCCCATCTCCCGTTTCCAAAATGCATTACAGACTGTTTGAAAAAGCTGTTTTGCTATGATAATTGGTAATGAAATATCAAAATAATGTTCAATAAGATGTACTTGTGTTTATTAAGTTGTTTTATTCAGAAGTTAACACAAATAAATAATATTACCAGTACAGTACAGTATCTAGCACACTCTCAGGAGCAAAACAGAAAGAAGCATTTCAAACTTGAACTATGTGACATGGCTTGACTCAATCAGTCCAATCTCTATTTCTCCTTCTTCCACCAGTTACTCAGGCAGACCAGCTTGTTTTATGTAGCGGTGTCTACTTATAGTGCCTATAATATTTTTCCCGTTGGGTGCCAGACAGGGCCAAACCCTGCCAATGCAAATCAACTGCTCCAGTGGAGTTGCTCAGTGGCCAATGGTGTCAACTGTGGTTGTACTGGGCAGCTCCCAGGTGTGAATGGAACTGTGTGAATGTGAAGCAGGGCGTTCCTGAAAAAGAGCATCTGTGCTCAGCGAACCTACCCTGGGTAAATAAAGGTAATAAAAAAAAAAAAAAAATTTAAAACAATTATTATTATTATTATTATTATTATTATTTTTTTTTAGATTAACTGCGTCAATTATATTATCGCGCGATACTAGTATCGCGTTAACGCAGCACGTTAACGGCGTTAACGGCCCAGCTCTACTAAATATATATATCAGAATGTGATATATATCGGGCGGTTAGGTGGCCGAGCGGAGATTGCGTTCGTCACCAACCCCGGAGCTGTGTTCGAATCCAGCTCACAGCTCCGGGGTTGTCACCAGCTTGGCTGGCCGTCTGCACTAATACAATTGGCTGTATTAGAGGGTGGGAGAAGCTGGCGGGGTGGGTCTGGGTCGTTGTAAACAGCGACTCCTACAGTTCGGTCGGGGCGCCTGCTAAGCGCGGATAGGACTTGAGGGGGATAGTGTGATCCTCCCACATGCTACGCCCTCTCGATGAGAATCCGCGCTGCCAGGTGAAAAGAAGCGGTGATTGGCTGGACGTGTGTCGGAGGAAGCACGTGGTAGCCTCCACTCTCCCAGATGATCTGACTGTGGGGGGTAAGTGCGCAGCGAGGGACTGGGAATTGGCATACGACTAACATTGGGATGGGAGAAAATCGGAGGAAAATGGAGGGGGAAAAAGACCAAAAAAAAATATATCAGAATATCACAGTACTATGTTGTGATTACAATGATTTGAATGTCATGCGCGAACACAGGTCACAACAACACAAGTCTAGTCGGGATGAGGAGGGGTCCCCATCATACATTATCAGGAAATTAATCAATCATGAAAAAAAGGCTCACCCGTCTTATTTCATAATACAACGTTTCCAAATGGACATTTGGATTAAACAAAGTGTATGCAGTGATGCTGATGCTTTCCCAGTGGAACACAAGGTACACAGGCACCCTTTAGCTTGGTAACGTTAAGATAGCAGGAGCCGACGGCCAACAAAGATGTTGTTTCAACAAATGTATTCACAAAATCAATTATCATCCAAACGTTATTGAACCCTTCCGTGACCAGTAAGTAGGTACTACTATTCAACCGCAGCAATGTGCGCTATGTGCCTAAAGTCAAGACTTGACAGTACTGAACTAGATAAAGTATTTAGGAGCACATTTTTTGCATGATTAAAAACGATGGTTCGAAAAACCCTGGTGAACGTTCGAATCCCCAAAACAGGCTTTGTGACAGCTCTACACACACACACACACACACACACACACACACACACACACACACACACACACACCACACACACACACACACACACACACACACACACACACACACACACACACACACACACACACACACACACACACACACACACACACACACACACACACACACACACACACACACACCACACACCACACAGAGCAGACCTCTAGTGAACTGCACTGCAGACAGTATTTCCTCACCTACTTACCTCTTCAACTTTACCCGAGTTGGACCTGCTACAGCTGAGGACAAGCTGAAGACAAGCTGAGGACAAGCTGAGGACAAGCTGAGGACAAGCTGAGGACAAGCTGAGGACAAGCTGAAGACAAGCTGAAGACAAGCTGAGGACAAGCTGAGGACAAGCTGAGGACAAGCTGAGGACAAGCTGAATACAAGCTGAGGACAAGCTGAGGACAAGCTGAGGACAAGCTGAGGACAAGCTGAGGACAAGCTGAGGACAAGCTAAAGACAAGCTGAATACAAGCTGAGGACAGAGCGTCTGCAGGTCACCAGAGGTCTGCTGTCCTCAGGGGGACATGTCATCCAGCTGAGTTTTATGTCCCATTATCACATGTCCTCCTCGCTAAATAGTCAGCCTTTTTAACACTAGCACAGCCGACAAGGGGTCAAATGACCCCTAGGCATGTTCAATAAATGTATCCTCGTCACTCGGTCGAGCTCCAGCTCTGTCACTCAATGACTTGTCCTAAAAGTACCCGTTTTATCTGGCACGGTTTCTGAAATTTCAAAATGACTTCAGGAAAATGCGAGTCGCATGTGGCTCTTTGCCCGTCAATGTGTGGCTCTTCCATCAACATTTTTTTTAATAAAAAAATTATTATATTTTTATTTATTATCATCATCATCATCATCATCATCATCATCATTATCATTATCATTATTATTATTATTATTATTATTATTATTATTATTATTATTATTATTATTATTATTATTATTATTATTATTATTATTATTATTATTATTATTATTATTATTATTATTATTATTATTATTATTATTATTATTATATTTTTTGTCACTCAAACCTGTCGTAAACCTCATATTTTTATATTAAGAGGTAATTATGGGCCGGCTAGGTGGTGTAGTGGGCACTGGGCAAGACGCTCGCCATCAACGCTGGAGACGCTGGGTTCGAATCCAGCTCTCGGCGTTGCTATCAGCTTGGCTGGTCGTTCATACTAACACAATTGGCAGTGTTAGGGGTGGGAAAGCTGATGGGTGGGTCCTGGGCGTTGTGGACAGCGACCCCTACAGCGACCCCTACAGCGCCTGCACAGCGAGGGTAGGATCTGGAGGGAGGTAGTGTGACCTTCCACACGTTACACTCTCCTGGTGAGAATCTGCGCTGCCAGGCTGGCTGCCGGCTGGCTGCACATGCGTCGGAGGAAAGCATGTGACAGTCTCCGGCCTCCTGGACCAACAGTAGGGGGGAGTGCGCAACAACCAGGAAGGGGGTTGGGGATTGGCATAACGACTAACAGTGGGATGGGAGAAATATCGGAAAAAAGGAGGGGGGAAAAAGATAATAAATAATAATAAAAAAAAAAAGTAATTATATAGTGTACACTGTTTATTTTTCTCATATTTCTCATATAAGCTGTGGGGTCATCTGACCCCTTCCGGAGGGAATCAGTGACATTTTCTCCATGGCTGTTCTAGTGTTAAGAGTTTGTTATCAACACCCCAGCCCCCACCTCCTTTCCCTGAATCTGTCTATTTTGAGTCTATTTCCTATGGCTTTACCTGAGGTGACTCTCTGACTCTACTGGCCGGGTAGGAAGTGAGGGAGGAACGCCTCACTGGCAGACACACTGTGATGAGGGAGTAAGAAGAGATCTCGTCTCACTCCACTGCTCACACACAGATGGCTGCTGACAGGACACAGCTGCCTGCACTAGTGGAGTCTCTCTCTCTCTCTCTCTCTCTCTCTCTCTCTCTCTCTCTCTCTCTCTCTGAGACTCAGAAGGGACTGATAACCGAGGTTTTACCCCTTTCTCTCTCTCTGGCTGGAGGGGGGCGGGGTGACATGAACTAGGAAATTATTATTATTTAATAGTCTATCTATGCTATAGAGTTACGAGTTATTTCGAAATAACAGTGTTAGTAAAAAAGTATTAAAATTATATATACTTTTTTTTGTTGCCTATACTGCCTATGCCAAAAACCGGGTCTGCACTCACTCACACACTGTCTTCTCTCTCTCTCTCTCTCTCTCTCTCTCTCTCTCTCTCTCTCTCTCTCTCTCTCTCTCTCTCTCTCTCTCTCTCTCTCTCTCTCTCTCTCTCTCTCTCTCTGTCTCTGTGTCATGATTGGCAGTAGAGCAGCTTATAGGGAAACCACCACACACTGATTTCGTGCCATTAATTGCCTTACATTGCATGACAGAGTCGAAGCTGTCCCAATTATAGGCTACTCCAGAGGAGGATTAAGGAGTGGTGAAATCATCCAGCCATTTACAAAAGGAACAGCTCCTACAAGCTGCAACAAGCCGTTCCAATAATAACTATCCTTTCTGTTTTAATGTGGTGTGAACATTTCATTATGTGTCGCCTTCTTCTCGTGTTAATATTACAAGTGCAGCACCTGCATGAATATATGTCTAGATGAGTTATTTGATCTCTTCTCATCATAAAGGTTTTATGTGCGGTTTGCCTCGCTGGTCTTGTTTTGATGCAGAGTATAGTGTAGTTGTGGTATTGTATGTCAGGGATGCTAATGCAGAGATGTTTGTTTACCGTACTGTAGTGTATGTGTGTGTGTGTGTGTGTGTGGGGGGGGGGGTCATCGGATATGAACGGTTGGCAGATGGCATGCCTGGTTTACTGCCCGACCTCTGAATGTGTGTCAGTTAGGCTGATACTGGTGTTTGTTGTTCGTTGTGTGTGTGTTTGTCTTACCGGTCTTGGCCTACATACTGTACATGGACAGGATGACAGGGAATGTAGGCCTACTGACTTCATCACCAGAACAGGCTGTGCGTTCTAGAGACCTCGTGAAGAGGAACACAGAAACCAATTAAACAAAAGTGAAAATGGATGAAAAGGAACTTGGAACTTGAGTTCAGAGTAGGGCTGTCTTAAATACAAGCTTCGAAGCTTCGTTCGATGGCACAAGCTTCGAACATAAAAAAAAAAAATCTTTAAATTTAAAAAAAAATTTACTTCGATTTGTGTGTGTGTGTGTGTGTGTGTGTGTGTGTGTGTGTGTGTGTGTGTGTGTGGGGCCATTGGGTGGGGGCGGGGGACTAATACACTGGAGGAAAGTAACCCAGCTCAGCACTGCCCAAATTATATCATCACTATTGCCTGTTTGAAGGATATCATCCTCAAACACATCCACACCTACATGCCTTGTATATAATTCCACACATAAGAAAGAAAGATACTGGGATGAATAAACAAAATAGGAAATAAAATGTAGAAATGCATGCAATACATAAATAAATATGAATGAAATAGAACATTTAGATATGGTGCTACTGAGATGTTTTGGTGAGTTCTTTGTTTTTTTGTGGAAGTAGCCCTTCTTAAAAATGCATCATGAACATTCACTGATAATTGGTCTGTAGTGGAGTCTACAAGGTCTACATTGCCGGACCATGTAGAATCCGGACCTTGTTGACTGACATAATTCTGTGCATAGTTTAGTCTACACAGGCCATATTTCAAATAATCAAAATCTTACTTCATTCATCTTAAACATTCTTGATTTGGGGGATTGGTAGTTCCCATGAAATCTGAAGTTGTTCAAACGACAACAGCGATCCACCTTGAATTAAATCACACAGCCGAGTGAAACCTTGTTGGCTGCGTCACAGTCACGAAAAGGGGCTACTTAATTCATTAATCCAATCCACTTTATTTATAGAGCACATTTAAAAACAACAAAGTTTACCAAAGTGCTGTACAAGTCCCACAACATAAGATTAAAAAAAAAAAGATTGCCAAAAAAAGCTTCGAAGGTCAGCCCTAGTTCAGAGTATAAGTCTGTGTCCTGACAGAACCATTGAATACAGTCAGAAGTCTCTCTTCTCCATTTGTAACAGCTGCGTTTGGAACTGCGTGAGACAGTACCTCCTAATAGGCAAAATAAATATTTGAATAGATATCACTATGAAACCTTCCCAGTTTGTTATGTACATATAAACTAAGAAAAAAATATATTGCAAGTTTTCTGAATTGTATGTTTATATATGCAAATGGAGTACTTCCTCATTAAATATGTTCACATTTGCACATCGCCAAGACACGAATCACCAACATGGATAATGCCAGATTAAAAAACTTGGTTTAATTTTGTTGATACATTCAAAACAAAACTTTTTCCAGAAGGGATTGTGGCTATGTCCTCTTATCAGCCCATACATCAGGAACGTTTGGTGTGTGTGTAGGTACTAGGGAAATGGAGTTCCATGTCTTTGTGTGTTTTTGAGAAAACGCCCTCAAAGTTCTGTATTGTAATAATTGGGATCTATGGACACAATCAGACAAAATTAAGTAAAATAAACAACTAATTGTCTGTTTTCGATATTTTATTGCCACTAGTTTGAAATAAGACATGTTAAGGAAGAAAAATATAACAAAATCTCAATATCGTCGGAAAAAAGCAAAAAGGCGATTTCGGGGGTACTGTCTTGCCTTAAACGATGGAGGTGCCGGTTGTGTTGGTGGTGACAGTGCCAGCAGAATACCCAGTGAAGGTAACTGATTTAGAGTGTGTATATGAGGTGGAGAAAATTATGATTGTGGTCAAACATATTTCATAGCTTTACGGCTGTGATCAGATTGGGCGCCTTTTTCTTACGCTCAAGCGTGAGGCGCAGCGGTGTACATAGAGAATGGAAAGCGCACAGGGTGTAACGCTAGCTAATGTTGGCTACTAACGATACATTTTCGAATCACTAATATTAACGGTATGTTATTCACCGTGAATCAAGTTTTTGTCAGAAACGGACAAAATTAGCTTCTCCATTATCGATTGGTTTGTTTTGCTGTTGATTTCTCTTCGTATACCTCATATTTGTAATCCCCTCCTTTCGGTTGATTTGATTGGTCCGTCAACAAGAAGGTGACATTGACATTGGTGCGCTCCGTGGCTAAAGTTAAAACCAAAAAAAAGCGCCGCTTCAGAAACACGAGGCACAAAAAGGCGTTGAATGTGATCACAGTGATCACTTGTAGTAACTTATTGAGAGATTTTGGAAGTTACCGACATGTTAAATGCATAGCAGAAACACAAGCGCTGTGATTGGCCCACTTGCCTTGAGCCGCGTGTTTCCACATTTACTACGCTCTTGTGTGGAGGAGAGATTAGCAAAAAGATTGCGTTATTAATGCTCAATTAGTCAGATGACCCAGATGTGAAGATGTTTGACCCAGCAGTGCGTGGATGTGCTGCTGTCTGGTGGCTAGGTGTCATGGACAGGGACCCAGGGTGCTATGATGACAGAGGAGCTCATCTGACACCCTCCCATGACCCATCACACACACACCCACAAGCACCCTTACATACACCCACACGCACCCACACGCACCCACACACACACACTCACGCACACATACTGTACATACACACACACACACACACACACACACACACACACACACACACACACACACACACACACACACACACACACACACACACACACACACACACACACACACACACACACACACACACACACACACACACACACACACACACAGACACTACCCCACCCCCTCCCCAGGGAAAGAGGCTTTAGCTGCCCTGCAGTGGCTGACCCGATTATAAAAGTGTGTGTGTATACTGTGTGTTTGTGTGTGTGTGTGTGTGTGTGTGTGGGGGGGGGGGCATAGGGGGGCACCTCTATGGCAGTGGGATGGTACAACCCTCTTTGATGGCAGTTGCACACATTGTGTGTGAACAAGTGTGTATTTGAATGTGGGCCAGCCAGCATGTGGAGCAATATCTTTCTCTCTCTCCAGACAGCAGACCCACACTGTAGAACAACCCCCCCCCCCATCTCTTCTCAAGCTGGGTGGATTACTGTCATAACGTCTCTCTACCCCATGGCTCCATGCTTTTATATGCTTTTTTTTCCTCTTCTGCAACACAGGACACACAGCAGTTCACTCTTAATAAAGGGACAGTTCTCGTTTTTGGAACCTTTTCTCAGCCCAGTCCATGCTGTTCCTCTTACTAGTTAGCCACCAACCAATGCAAGGTCAATGGGGTTATGCTCCTTTCTGTACAAGCTGACCGAGGCTCACTGAAATGTACTTAACAGTGCACACATAGTAGATTTCAGGGAGCTTCACGTTCAAGTTCAAGCTTATTATTTGTCCCAAAATGGGCAATTTGTGCTGCAGCAAGCATAACAACTGAAATACCACAAAAACACAGTTTACATAAACAACATAAGTATCTACCGTAATCCTCCCGAGACATCAGCATTCCATGCAAATTCCACAATCCGTGCAAATCGTTGCTACAAATATTGTAACTGAGGGGTACAATTCCCTGACTGTATTGTTAGATATGATACTTACTACCACTACCTCTTGTACTTTAGACTCTGGCCACCCAGTACTAGGCATAAATAATTATGGTAAACACTCCCACGTAGATGAAACGATCCAACACAAATGTACCAAGTCGAAAGTCTGCGTTTAATAATAATTAATACATAGCAAAAGGTATGTAGAGCAATCACTTAATTACATTTATGATTTGAAATAGGATGCACTTTTATGGCAAATGAGTATTCGTTGGTATATCAATAGAGAACGTCCAATCTCTGGTGGCGCAGGCGGTAAATATACAACCTGGAATATTTAAGGAATAATAGCAATGATACTTTAATGATTATAGAACTGGATACACTAGGGGGGAATTCCGGTCGCTTGTAAGACAACTGGAGAAGGGGGGGGGGGGTAGAGTCTGGCTGTATCCGTCTGGCCGAGGGTATCCTGGGAGAACCCACGGTTGTGCGGCTCGGTGCCTCAGCGATCCTCGATCCACAGATGAAAGCAGTTGGACTCTCTGTGGGCCGGCTTCCTCCGGTCCACGATGGAGAGACGTGAAGCGACCTCGTCGTGTAGAGCGTCTCCTCACCTGTCGTCCTCTCCGGGGGGGGGGTTTCCAACACACGGCAGTGTTGGTCTTTATCCATAGAATAATCACTGTATACAAAGCATAATCCGTGCCTGGGAAGGCGGGCTGTCGTCGGTAGAATAATCCGGTATGCAGGTCCACTCGCTCGTCGGCTCTGGGGCTCCTCGGGTGCAGCCTCACATGGGGTCGGCCACCCTGGATAAGCAGCCAGTTCTACCCGAAACGATGGGGGTACTGACTACGATAGTATTCTCACCGCACGAAGCACTACATATGAATAGACTATTATTAGCTTAATAGACTACGTCCAACTCGACGATATAGTGCCAAATATGACTATTCAAATATTAATATACACGATGTCTCAATACCGATGGTAGGCCGAACTTGGCCTTACTCCCACACGTGGCGTCGCGGGGAGGCTTTACGTCTGTCACTCTATTGGAGGGTAAGAAACTGGACTAAAAAGAAAATCCTAGTTTAGTAGCGCAGTATATATATACGCACTATGAACAAATAGTACCATTAGTGGTGCGGTAGCCAGATTCCTACGCGGAACTAGGACTTGTTCGTACATGTTGAGCGGTACGTTTGAACTGGGTCTGGGGGGTATGGCAGCCTGGCACCAAGGTCTCGACCAATAGTAGAATGGAGACTATTATGGGATGTTCAGTAGGCTAGAATGGATATTCGATGCATATTGTACAAGGAATATACAAGGGATATCAGGGAGTATTAGAGAATATACAAATACAATTAAATATATATATATAAATAAATATATATATTCGGTTTAATCTGGCCCTTCACAACAGCCACCCCCTGATTGGTCCCAGACCTAATCAGTTAAGCAGAGACAGATTAATCGCGTTGTCTATTTACACATAAGGGTTTGCTGTAGGGGTCAGTCAACTTCACAAAGTCATAGGGTTATAGGGTCATGGTCATCATCGATTGTGTCTGGGAGTCGGGGCAGTTCTATGAGCCTCGCCACGGGACGGGTGTAAGTGCGACCCTGGACAAGCACTTCAGCTGCTCGGACCTTGCCGTCGGCACCGGTGATCACTTTGCTTACGCGGCCGGCCGGCCACATAGCTCTGGGCAGTGATTGATCAATAATCATGACGACTGTTCCTTCTGTCAAATTGTCTCTCTCCTTTACCCACTTCTGGCGGGTCTGTAGAGACGGTAGGTAGTGCAGTAGGAAACTGCTCCAAAACTTGTCGGCTAATACTTGGCTGTACCTCCACATTCGTCGGCCGTTCGCTTCTTCAGGCCGGTACATTGTCTGGGGTAACGCGGGATCTAGCCGCCCCATCAGGAGTGTGTTGGGGGTAACTGGGTCGATATCCGCCACATCGCTGGAGACGTAGCCGAGGGGCTTAGAGTTCAATACTCCCTCAATCTCCGTGAGGACTGTCATTAGGACTTCTTCCGCCACAGTCTGGGCCCCAAGTACTGCGTACAGGGCTGTCTTTATGGAACGCACTTCCCGTTCCCAAGTACCACCGAAGTGGGGTGCGTTTGGGGGGTTGAATTGGAAGTCAATCTGTGCTGGAGCGAGGTGGGTCTTAAGTTCTGGGCCCATAGCTTGGAAGCTCTCTCTCAGCTCTCTTTCGCCGCCTTTGAAGTTTGTCCCATGATCGGACAATAGTGTAGACGGTCTTCCTTTCCGTGATGTGAATCTACGGAAGGCCATAAGGAATGAGTCTGTGCTCATGGTCGGGAGAAGCTCGATGTGTATCGCTCTGGTGGTCATGCATTTGAATACAATACCCCACCGCTTCTCGGTTCCTCTTCCTTTCTTTATGTGCAGCGGGCCAAAGCAGTCCATACCCGTTGAGTGGAATGGCTTGTCACCGATTCGGAGGCGACATGGAGGAAGGTCAGCCATCCTTGGTATGCTGGGCTGCGCGCGCCACTTGCGGCAGTCTAGACATGTTCGCTGGAAGCGTCGTACCGCCTCTCTTCCTTGTAGGATCCAGTAACGACGTCTGATCTCCGCGAAGACTCTTTCTGCTCCTGCGTGATGTACATCCTCATCGTATTTCTTTATAATCAGCTCTGTGACCTTGTGTCGGCTGTTCAATACGATCGGGTATTTAATGTCATCCGGTAGATTGGGGGCTCTGCGTAGGCGACCACCCACTCTGATGAGGGTATGAGCGTCGCTCTCGGGGGCCAGATGAATTAATCTGCTGTCGGATGGGACGGGCTTTCCTCCCTGTAGACAGGCCAATTCATCGGGGAACGAGTCTCTCTGGGCTCGCTGCAGTAGAAGCAATTCTGCTTCCTCGTAGTTAGCTGCTGACATTTCAGCGGGGGACTTACACTCCGGGTGGTGCCGCAGGAATGTCCTTTGTTGTGCACTCTCTATGGTAGTGCAATCATCTATGTTGGGGTCTGCGGAGATAACAGTGCTCAATCCACAGAACATAGGTTTCTTATTCTCAGCCTCCTCTTGACTTGCTTCCCTCGGGATAGGCGTGGGCCACTCCCCTTCCGGGAGCTTTAGGAATGCTGGGCCGTCACTGTAGACATTGCGACGGGTGAGGTCATCTAGGGGCATTCCCCGGGTGATGACGTCAGCTGGGTTCTGTTTTGTATCAACGTAGCGCCACTCTGTTTCTCCGGTTAACTCTTCGGTTAAGTCTTGAATCTCGGTGACTCTGACTCCCACGAAGACTTTGTACTTGCATGAGTCCGATTTGATCCAGGCGAGTACTGTCGTGGAATCTGACCACAGGATTGTTCTAGACACCGGTATGGTGAGCTCACGTTGGATGAGCGTGGCTAGGTGCGCTCCGGCTAGGGCTGCGCAGAGCTCTAGACGTGGGGTCGATTGTTGCTTGCGTGGGGCTATTCTCGAGCGGGCGAGGACAAATGCTGTGTAGATCTCTCCCCCCTCTTCTTGGGCCCGCAAGTAGGCTACTGATCCGTATGCGACCTCTGAGGCGTCACTGAAGACGTGTAAGTCCATTTTACATGTCTCTGGCCTCACCGTGGGTGGGAAGTAGCTTCGGCGCATATTAACGCCTGGGAGTGAGTGGAGCTCCATCTCCCACTCTCTCCAGGTGGATGCAAGGTGTGCGGGAATGGGGTCGTCCCAGCCCTGGTCCTTGTCCCACAATGCTCGTACAATCATTTTTGCCCTGGTGGTGTACGGTAGAATACATCCTAGCGGGTCATATTGTCGGGCGAGTGTTGTGTACACACTCCGTCTGGTGGTCGGCGCCGCCGCCGGCCTTCCCTGCTCCGTAGTCAGGGGCTTGTGTCTGTAGTGAAGCGAATCTGTTTTGAATCGCCACACCAATCCCAGGGTCATCTCCTGGGCTTCTCCCGGGATTGTAGCCATCCAGGTCTCGCTGCTGGCTGCCTTGTCCTCGGAGGAGAGGCTGCGCAGTACTTGCGGATCGCTGCTGGCCCACTGCCTGAGATCAAAGCCGCCTTTGATCAATGAGGCGCGGAGTTTAATCAGGAGAGCCTCGGCTTCTTCCTGGGTTGAAAGGCTTTGTAGACAGTTGTCTACGTAGAAGCTGTTCTTTACGCTGTGTCGGACCTCTTCGTCTGCTGCTGGGTCCTCTGCTACATGTTTCTGTGGTGCAAATGTAGCACAGCAGGGGCTGCACGTCGTTCCGAAGGGGAGGACTTCCCATTGGTAGATGGCTGGGTGCTCATCTCCTGGCTTCTCTCTCCATAGGAACCGTAACAGGGGCTTGTCCTCCTCTACTAATCTCACGTGCAGGAACATTCCTTTAATGTCCCCGCTGATGGCCACCTTTTCCTGGCGGAAGCGGAGTAGAACGCCGAGTAGGGAGGGGCCGAGTGTGGGACCGGGCAGTAACTCTTTATTCAGACTTTGGGATCCGATCTGGTAGCTGCAGTTAAATACTATGCGGTCTTTACCGTTGTGATGGACCTTGTGGTGAGGCACGTACCACGATTCAGTGGTCTGGTCAGCCTCTTTAATGTCCATCTTTGTGACGTGTCCCGCTGTGATGAGCTTCTCAATCTCGGCGCGGTATACACTCTCTTGGGCGGGGTTCTTGGCTAAGCGCCGCTCCGTGTTCAGCAGGTACCGTTCTGTGGCGTCTGTCTTGGCGTGGAAAGTAGGCATTCCTTCTCGCCGCAGGAGTGGCGTGGCGTATCTCAACATGCCGTTGACCGGGACTCTCTTGGTCCCTGTCTCGAGGAGGTGAATGGCGTAAATGTCATCTTTAGAGCGAATGTCTTTCTTTCCGTTCTTAAAGGGCATTTGTTCCAAGGTCCATAGCCGCTCTACGTGTTGCAGGAGTGCGGTTTCTCCCTCTGTGACTCGGGAGTGGAGACATCTAGTAGCTGTACTTCGGTTGAGAGATTTGGCGAGCGGGCCTTGGAGAGTCCATCCCAAACGGGTCTCGACTGCTGCAGGACAGCCTCGGGGTCCGGTATGAACCCGGTCTATCGGGACAATGAGGTCTGCATGGTCGGAGCCTATCAACAGGGTCGGCATAGCATTGTCTATGAGCGGGATCGGTAACTTGCGCAGATGTGCATATTTCTCCATCAGCTTGGTGACGGGGTATGTGTACCGCGACAGTCCTATTTCTTGGCTGGTGAAAGCGTCTGTAATCTGGTACCGTCGCTCAGGCTGGCCGCTTGCTGCGATAGAGAATGAGACATTCTCGCCCTTTATCGTCTTCAAATCTCGTCTTATTGTCCGAATTGTCATTTGGGTTTCGCTTCCCCGCAGCCCTAGCTGGGCCGCAGCGGAGGCGAGCAGAAGGGTCTTCTCTGACCCGTCATCGAGGACGGCGTAAGTGTCCAGGACTTTATTCTGGTAGCTTAGTGTCACACGCACTACTTTTAGGAGTACTCGGGCTCCACTGCTGCTGGCGGGATCGATGTACATGACGCTCGCTTTGCTGCTGGATGGTGCGGGTGAAGGGCGCCGTCTGTTACTGTCGTGAAGTATGTCCAGATGGGCTCCATCGCACTTGGTGCACCTTTTCTTTAAGCGGCATTCGGCTGCCATGTGTGAGCGCGCACAGCGAAAACAGCGCTTGTTGGACTTTATCCATTGACTTGCTTCCTCCGCGTTCAGCTTGGGGAAGGAGTCACATTGCGCTAGCCAGTGTTCTTTCTCACAGTAGGGGCACACTATCTTCCACTTCTCCGTTCTGGAGGGGGTACTGTGGCTCCTGCTGCTCGGTACTGACTCCGATTGGTGCATCACAGTCACCGATCTTCTTCCATCATTTAGTCGTCTGGTTCCTTCTCTGGAGCCAGGGGTGCTCCGTCCGAATGTATCTAGCCGTAGGCTGCTGACTTCTCTCGCCAGGAAGTCTGCTAGATCGAGGAGGTTCGGTTCGGGGCCATTCGGGTCTCGGTGGTCTCTCTGCCGCCTAAAACGCTCCTGTCGAGCGGGCGGCAGCTTCTCCAAGATCCTTTCCACATTTGAGTTGGCGTAAAGTTCATGCCTCCCCTTCTCTCTCTGCGCTCCCAACATCCCTACCAGGGACTGCACTCTGATGGACAGGTCGTCCAGTGCTCGATTGTCTATTGCTGGGGGTAAGCGGTCGATGTGTCGGATCTCCTGGATCACGTAATCCCATATGCGCCCATACCTCTGGTCCAATGCTACCAGCGCTGCTGCGTATGGGGTGGTGGAAGTCGCGTAGGCGAGCGCTATATTATGTGCACGGGGTACCTTTAAGTGCTTCAGTAGGATGGCGTATTTATGGCGTTCATCCAATACATCCACCAACATGGTCTCCAGACACATGCGGAGTTCTGTATACTGGGCCCGGTTCTCTTGGGTGAAGTCGGGTACCATAGGCGTGCCAATGTATGACGCTGACTGTGGATACATCGGCGAGCGTTGGGGGAGAGGCCTCCTAGGCGAGTCTCCTCCCGCTCCTTGGTATGGGCTGGTACCGGCAGTGTACCATGGCCCGCTTGTCCAGGTGCTGTTCCTCGGTGCGGGTCGTGCGTCGTGCTCACCCGTGTATAGAGTCGGGGGTCTGTAGCGCAGCTCCGCGGGAGTATAGCCTGGGCTGTACCGGACCTCCTGGTCCGGTAGAGTACTGTGCTGTCGTCGGGCGTGGTTCTCCTCCTCTTCCTCTTCGTCTTCAGTTAGGTCATCCAGTGCTTGTAGTCTCTGGTTTAGCCTCTCCACAGGATATGCTGCTCCTTCCCGGTTGCTAGGTCTCGCTTGGACCGGTGGGGGGAGGTGGTCTGTGGGGGGTATAGACCTCGTCTGTTGGTCAAGTTCAGGGTTGTTTACTCGGCTAGGGGATGCCGCCCTGGAGGTGTGTCTAGACGAGTTCCTGGAGCCTCTGGCGGAGGGAGAGGGTGTTGTCCGTCTGATCAGCTGTTCTATTAGTTGCGCTTGCTGTCTGTCGCGCTCTGCGTCCCGTAGAGCACCAGCAGCTGCTCGCTGGCTGTCTGCTCGGTCTCGGGCCACATTCTCTTCCATCTGAATGCGTCTTATTTCTAGACGTATATGCTCTTCTTCGCTCCGCTGCTGGATCTGCAGTCGGTCGCGTTCAGCAGCGGCGTTCAGGCTGATGAGGAAGGCCTGCTGTAGGGTCCTCTCTGCCTCGCTGGGAGAAGGCGGTTGTATAGGGGAGCCTTCCCTCGGGGTACTCCTTGCGGAGCCTTGGAGCTCTATCTCCACGGTGCTCTCCCCGTCTTCTTCCGTGCCGAGTTCTCTCTCGGTAGCGTTGTATTCCTCCCGGGACTCATCGGGGACTACTTCTTCAGTACTGGCGGGGTGTGAAGTCATGTCTGGTTCCCACTGGTCCCCACCGTGAGCTTGGTCAGTTACATTAGAACCCGTAGGGGCCTCTATGGTCGGGGTAGTCTGGGCGTTGGGGTTAGACATACTTTTACTTTCTAGTTTTACCGCGTTTACTGTTAGTAGAAGACTAGGTTGTTGACTGACAGCGTAAGCCTCTAAGTACTGAGGGAGCCGTCGCTCGCGCTGCAGGTGTTGGTTAGGAGGATCGTTTCGTGGAGTGTTCATCATAGGCCATTTCAATATTAATAACACTATATTAATATTACACTAATTACCATCCGGCTCGAAGGACCAATTGTAACTGAGGGGTACAATTCCCTGACTGTATTGTTAGATATGATACTTACTACCACTACCTCTTGTACTTTAGACTCTGGCCACCCAGTACTAGGCATAAATAATTATGGTAAACACTCCCACGTAGATGAAACGATCCAACACAAATGTACCAAGTCGAAAGTCTGCGTTTAATAATAATTAATACATAGCAAAAGGTATGTAGAGCAATCACTTAATTACATTTATGATTTGAAATAGGATGCACTTTTATGGCAAATGAGTATTCGTTGGTATATCAATAGAGAACGTCCAATCTCTGGTGGCGCAGGCGGTAAATATACAACCTGGAATATTTAAGGAATAATAGCAATGATACTTTAATGATTATAGAACTGGATACACTAGGGGGGAATTCCGGTCGCTTGTAAGACAACTGGAGAAGGGGGGGGGGGGGTAGAGTCTGGCTGTATCCGTCTGGCCGAGGGTATCCTGGGAGAACCCACGGTTGTGCGGCTCGGTGCCTCAGCGATCCTCGATCCACAGATGAAAGCAGTTGGACTCTCTGTGGGCCGGCTTCCTCCGGTCCACGATGGAGAGACGTGAAGCGACCTCGTCGTGTAGAGCGTCTCCTCACCTGTCGTCCTCTCCGGGGGGGGGTTTCCAACACACGGCAGTGTTGGTCTTTATCCATAGAATAATCACTGTATACAAAGCATAATCCGTGCCTGGGAAGGCGGGCTGTCGTCGGTAGAATAATCCGGTATGCAGGTCCACTCGCTCGTCGGCTCTGGGGCTCCTCGGGTGCAGCCTCACATGGGGTCGGCCACCCTGGATAAGCAGCCAGTTCTACCCGAAACGATGGGGGTACTGACTACGATAGTATTCTCACCGCACGAAGCACTACATATGAATAGACTATTATTAGCTTAATAGACTACGTCCAACTCGACGATATAGTGCCAAATATGACTATTCAAATATTAATATACACGATGTCTCAATACCGATGGTAGGCCGAACTTGGCCTTACTCCCACACGTGGCGTCGCGGGGAGGCTTTACGTCTGTCACTCTATTGGAGGGTAAGAAACTGGACTAAAAAGAAAATCCTAGTTTAGTAGCGCAGTATATATATACGCACTATGAACAAATAGTACCATTAGTGGTGCGGTAGCCAGATTCCTACGCGGAACTAGGACTTGTTCGTACATGTTGAGCGGTACGTTTGAACTGGGTCTGGGGGGTATGGCAGCCTGGCACCAAGGTCTCGACCAATAGTAGAATGGAGACTATTATGGGATGTTCAGTAGGCTAGAATGGATATTCGATGCATATTGTACAAGGAATATACAAGGGATATCAGGGAGTATTAGAGAATATACAAATACAATTAAATATATATATATAAATAAATATATATATTCGGTTTAATCTGGCCCTTCACAACAAATATAATATATTGAACCCCATATTAATAATTGTCATGGTCTCTCTGTATCATAATCATCATCATCAACATAATTCCAGTCACAGTCTCTGTTTCATCATCATCATCATCATCATCATCATCATCATCATCATCATCATCATCATCATCATCAAGATCATCATCACCACCACCGAGACGATAGGTTAATCGAGAATCGCATTCAGGGCACGAACAGAGACTGGGATGAAGGAATTGTTATACCTATTTTCTGTGGCCATAGGGATACTTAAACATAGGCCAAATGGCTTGTACTCTGAATTAAAAGGATGGATGCATTTTGAACGGATGGTCATAGCTTTATGAAGCACCTGCTGGGTGAATATGTTACCATATCCACTGCTGGACTGCTGGAATATTGTTTGAAGTCTATATATACATATCTTTACTTTTAGACATTAATTTATAGAAAAGCATTATAACACCAAGTATCTAAATGATCAACAACTGGGCCACAGCCAACTCCATCGTCAGTCAGAAGGCTAACAATTACAGAGTCGTCAGCAAACTTAACAATGTGTCTGTTGGCGTAATGGCAGTGCCAGTCATTTGTGTATAAAACGAACAAGATAGGGGAGAGAGAAGGCACCTCTGGGACGAGCTGCTGATGTAAGCTAACTAGACTTTTCAATTCACCTTTACGGTCTGAGTTGTGTTAGTTAGAGGAAATCAAGAACCCAGCCTACAATGCTTGAGTCTAAGGCAAAGTTGCTAACTGATTTCTCAACCAGCATGTGTGGCTGAATAGTGTTAAAGGCTGATGAGAAGTCAACAAAAAGCAGCCTAGCGTTGTTCTTGCCATCTTCTAGGTGTTTATGTACGTAGGTTAAGTAGGGTTATGGTAGCATTTGAAAATGGGGGACCCTGATGTAAACAAGACGAAAGTCTTTCTCTGGTCTGCATCCCCTTAACAATTGTATGTATTGAGCCGTACTGTACTGTACCCATTCTGCAATCTGTTAATAAACTTTTCAATCAATCAATCAATCAAGCATCTTGCACACCCCCATAGCCCTATAAGCAAATTGAAAGGGCTGCAGAATGCACTCCGTTTTCAGTCACCTTGTACAAACAGGAGCTTGACATCATTGGTCAGTAGAAAATAGGGCTAGTGTTCCAACAATCAGAACTATCCCTTTAAGTTAATTACAATATCTATGTACAGTACTGTATTCAGTCCCACTGAAAACAGAACAAAAAGCTTATCTGTAATACACTAACGTCTGTGTATTCTCAGTTGTGTGTAAAGTCAGTGTAAAGTGGTATCAAGTTTCAAGTTTCAAGTTTCTTTAATAGTTGTCATACAGAAGTACAGAATACTTTCATACAAAATGCTTCTTACTGTTACGCTCCAGAGACTGTGCTAGACAAGATAGTATCAAATAACATAGTATAGCATGTAATTTAGAAGTAGAAAGTAGAAAATGAGGTCACAGTGTTCAGTATGGACATATGTACAATGTTCGATGCAGGATAGACGTAACTGAGTTACCATATAATATACAATACTATGCAGTGTACTAATGTACAGTACTATATAGTGCAAAGCAGAAACGGGATGAGGTACAATTTAGGTACAATTTACAGTAAGGTGTACGAGTTGTAGTGCAATCCTTCATCAATAAATATAAAGTGTGGGGAGTGGGTGCTACAGTGTGTTTGTTTAAAGTGAGTGTGTGCGTGTGGATGTGTGTGCTATGTGCGTTTGATGGTTGTTGTTGTGTAGTGTTCATTGTTCGTTTAGCAGCCTGATGGCCTGGGGATAGAAGCTTCTCTATAGCTTCTGGGGATAGAAGCTATCTCATAGTGACATGTTCACCCTGTCTGTTGGGTGACATCTGGACCTCACAAGCTTCTTTTTACAATACAGACAGCTACCAAATTAATCCAGCATTCAGGTGCACCAAGAGGCCATCAGACATACTGTGTGACCAGTTGGAATCAAATTAATCAGACTGAGATAGAAAGGAATTGGGGTTTTGTTCTCTCTCTAACAGCCTAACGTCTGTCGGTCTTCTATTCACTATTCCCAGTGAGCTGGCTGCTTTCCCAGCATCAGTGTCCTCCTGTCCCCCAGGCCCTGTCCGTCCTCCTGTCCGTCCTGCTCTTTGGCCGGGCGTCATGCCCTCCCATATACCCATGCCAGCTGCCACAGGTCCCATGGGGAACTCTTTCAAAAACCGTCTGTCCAGCGAGCTCCTACTATTATGTCCTCTTTTATTAGGATGTCCTCATTTATTATTATGTCCCCTTTTATCAGGACCTTCTCTTTTATTAGGATGTCCTCTTTTATTAGGATGTCCTCTTAGCTCCCCCCCCCCCCCCCCTGATGAAAATGAAAAGAAAACAAGGAAATTATAGTGGACTTAAAAAAAAAAGAATACTAGAACATAACCCCACCTTCATCAATGGCGCTGAGGCTGTTTTTGAGACACCTGTACCGTTTCTCACTTTGCAGGGGAACAAACAGTCCATTGCAGGGGTGGGTGGGGTCGCGGATGATGTTGCGCCCTCTCCGCATGCTGCGCTTCAGGTAGATGCCCTTGATAGTGGGTAATCGGGTGCCGATCATGAACTCTGCGGCCTTTCCTACATGCTGCATGCTGCAAGTAGAGGCGTTGTTGGGCCTTCTTTATCAGGGAGGAGGTGTTCAGGGTCCATGTCAGGTCCTCAGCGATGTGGACACCCATAAGCGCCATTGATGAAGATGGGGTTATGTTCTAGTTTTTTTTCTTTTCTGAAGTCCACTATAATTTCGTTTTTTTTTTTTTTACATTGCGATCGAGGTTGTTGTTGGAGCGCCATGTTGCTAGGTGTTGGATCTCATCCCTGTATGTTGCCTTTGTTTCACTCACACATGCAGCTACAGTCTCTGTTAAACCACAGTCGCACGCTGCCACCTACTGTTAGGAAGTAGACATAGCATGTTTACTTCCTGGCCCTGGAGATAATTCACAATAAGTGAAGAAATTATTCGAACTTGCAAGCAGATGCACATCACATGAAATATGATTATATATAAAAAAAAAAAAAAATTATATAATAATATATAGCTAGAGTTTAAAAATAAAGTTTCTATCCCAGATGCAGAACACATGCCACCTTCCTCTTCCAACCATTAACACTAACATTAACACTAATTAACTCTAACATCATAGCTAACAAATCATAGCCTTAATAATCTAAACAATTTAATTTAATTGTGAGATCCTCGTTGTCTCTGCTAAAGGACTAGACAACAGTGATTGTCTAGAATAGATTGTCTTGCTGTGACTAAGGGTTCGGTCCCGGGACCAGATCAGAATTATCATGTTGTGTTTGTGTAGCCGGTTCAACACTGAACCTGCCACTACTTCGACCATGCCTTGAGTGGGAGTCGAACCCCGGGCGTCCGCACCGCGGGCGACATCACAGACCACTGTGCCAAGAAAGGAATTCCTCTCTAAGCGCTCAGTCTGGATGCCTCTGGGGAGTGAGTTTTACTTCCTGGTACCGCTACCGCGCCTCAGCCACTTCTCAACTCACGACCGAAGTGCTTAGTGACTGGGCTTCGCGGTACCATCCGTTACATTCACCCCCCCTAAACTCACACCACCCAAGGCATCCGGGTCACGGCACCACTGTAGCCGGTTCAACACTGAACCTGCCACTACTTCGACCATGCCTTGAGTGGGAGTCGAACCCCGGGCTTCGCGGTACCATCCGTTACATTTGGAAAAAACCCAAACTGTTTTTTATTCAGAGATTTCAGACAAACACCAAAGAAACAGCACAATGAGTCAAGGACACAAGCTGTCATAGAATGTTAGGCAGTAAAGTGCAACAATGCATGTGACATTGCATTTGCTGGTCTATGAGACGCTTCACATCTAAAACGAGAGAACGCAACCTGTCAATTGAACTACTGGCGTTCTCTGGTGCTCGGTCTCATGTCAACTCACAGATGTGTTTCCTTCCTGTGAACTTGTATAATACTCTACGTACGGTAAACAGTGATTCAGAAGTCCTCCTGCTTTTGGAACACACAGGATTTACTGCTCACTTTTTATCAGGAAAACGAGAAGAGCATGGTAATGTTTTTGTACGGTAGTTTGTATGGACCTATCTCAAATCCTGCCCCCTTTTTCCTGATCCTCTAATCACAACTGTTGCTTCCAGTCCCCAGCAACAGTTTATGGTGATTAGAAGAAAAAAAAGAGGAAGCATATTTGTGTTGAACAAACATTTACTTATCTTTTATGGACAAATGCGTGAGCACATGAACCTTCTATCCTGCTGCATTGGGTTATTTATTTAGTAAAAACTCAATTAGATTAAGATTAACTCAGTTTAAAGGTTGAATATATCTGGTAGACCAATTAAAATCATACTATGAATAATCAGATTAATCTCTCTCTCTCTCTCTCTCTCTCTCTCTCTCTCTCTCTCTCTCTCTCTCTCTCTCTCTCTCTCTCTCTCTCTCTCTATCTCCCTCCCTCTCTCTCCTCTCTCCCCCCCCCCCCCCTCTCTCTTTTTCTCTGTGCAGTGTGATCTTGTGCCCCTCCATGCCAGTGTTGGCATCTGATGGAAGAGAAGGCGCCCGTCAGGTCTGCCATGGTGTCCAGACTGCCTAAATTCGGTGCCCGCTCCTCACCAGGGGGCACTAGCCCGCTACCCAATGGTTCCTCACAGCCCGGCACCACCCCCACTCAGGAGGGCCCAGGGACACGCCCCAACGGAGTGGTCCGCAGCTCCTCTTTCTCCCTGAAGTGGAGGAAAGACTGCGATGGTACTCCCACCGCCCTTACTAGCTCCGAGGACAAAGCCCAGACTCACATCCCTTCACCAGGAAAGGAGGTGAAGAAAGCATCCCCGAGTACCCCCAGGTTGACCAAGAGGTCTGGCTGCTCTGTGCCATCTATCTCTAGTCCCAAGGCCATCCCCAAGGAGCAGGCCTCCAAGACAAGTCCCAAGGCAGGGGCTAACTTGGCCCAGAGCCCGCTGAATGGAGGCCCTAAACTGGGCCACGGTGGCTCTAGTGCTCCTGCTCGGTCGGGGTCGTCTGCATCTGGTCTGGTGCGCCCACGGATCAGCGCCAGCTCACTGCGCAGCAGCTCTCAGGACAGCCTGTCACAGTCCAGCGACAGCCAGCCCACGGCACCGGACAACATGGTGCGCTCGCACAGCTTCACGCACTTCAAGCAAATCCCTTCGCCCACCAGCCAGCCCACCATGACGCGCTCTTTCTCCTTCAACCGGGCCGTCGAGCTGGCCAAGCCCCTGGCCAACACACAGCTCCGCACGGCGCCACGCAGCAATTTCCTAAAACCCCCTCAGCTGAGCAACGGGAGGGTGGGGCTGGGCCTTGGGTTTGGAGGCCTGGGTAGTTTGGCTCATGGAGGAGGGCTCCAGTATAGCAGAGCCCCAGCCACCAACGCAAACTCCCTCCCCTCTCTCTTGCCCTCCCCCGTCACCACACTCACCCCGACCGCCCCCGGCACCCCCAGCAATCTGAGAAAGCCCCTGCTCCCCAGTTGCGTCCTGAGCAAGCCTTCGGACGGCGGGGGGCCTCTCATGGGCTACAGGCTGGCCCGACCAGGGCAGGCCAAGCAGCAGAAGCCCCTCTTTTCAGGAAGGGTGAAGGGAGATATCAGGCCGGCCGGGACTGTGCCTGGTTCTGAAGGGATGGCCACAGACGTTGAATCCCCCCCCTGTGAGACAGAGAAGGTGGACTCCCCCACTCTCACCCCAGACCCCCCCAGTGACAGCGATCGGAGCTCTGGAGGAGGCCTGCTCCAGGAAAGCTCCTGCCGCGTGGCGGGGGAGGGTATGGAGGACATGTCCTTGTCCTCGGCCTCCTCTCTGGACCGAGGGGACACTAGTGAGGAGTTCCTGGATGACTTTGACAGCCTGGCGGACGGGCTCAGTGACATCGACCTACCCGATAACAGGAATACGGGCATCTCCACCCAGACCCGTCTGCGTTGCTTCCTCAATGAGACCATGGACTGGGCTGACATAGGTATGGCAGGTGATGGTGGACAATTAGACTATACATTTGTACTATAAAACAGTAGGGTACAGTAGAATAGAGTGTTATTTTGTCTCTGTTCAAAACCTTTAACCTAAGCCTAGGTATTGTGGAGGTGGAGTTGGGGAGTTGGGGACAACAGTGGCTCAGGAGGTAGAGCAGTCGCCTGGTAATTGGAAAGTTACCGGTTCGATTCCCGCTCCTTTGTGTGTCGGAAGTGTCCTTGAGCAAGACACTTAACCCCTAATTGCTCCCGATGTACCTTGCATGATTTCCTCCGCCGTCTGTGTGTGTGTGAATGGGTGAATGTGAGGAAACAATTTTTTTTAAAGCGCTTTGGATAAAAGCTCTATATTAATGCACCATTAAATATCTCCTTGACATTTTCCCACTGGCAGTATCATTCTTCTCTACTATCATCACCACAGCGGTGACCTTACCTTCAAACCAGTGTTTCTGTGTCCCTGTAGGCGGCAAGGAGGAGGCGGTTGTACAGGATTCTCAGGGCCCCCTGGCCTTGTCCCCGGAGGGAGGTGACCTCCTTCAGGGTTCCTCTCTGGAGATGTCCCCCTCCAATAGCTCCGGAGGAACCTACATGTGGGATGAGGAAGGCCTGGAGCCACTGGGGGGACCCGTGACACACCCCTGTGACAGCTACGATGACTCGGAACTCAACAGCACGGTGAGCTCATTTTACAGCTTG
>NC_140173.1:134638041-134645541 GCF_963971535.1 Notolepis coatsorum
CAAGTTCTGTGAGTAATGGTGACGCTCGGCGTCACTACTGCACTGTACCTCGCTCGTGCACGCGCACTGAATAAAAAATTCCACAATGTACCTTTACATCCCAACATCCGTCTGACCACACCCCTATCAGCTTACCTTCATAAGCAGGTGTGTGGCCACCTACTCGCCTCCTTCCCAAGCTTTCACCACAAGGTGAGATCAAGGGCTGCAGCGGCGTCTGACGCAGAGCGTCACCATTACTCACAGAACTTGGTTATAGCCATAACCTAACGTTCTGTGTCGTATGGCTCCGCTCGGCGTCACTACTGCACAAGGAAGGCCGAGCGAGAGCCATGGCCCGACAAATGTACCCCGCTGAGGCCCCCCCCACAACCATCAGACGGACAAATCAGAGAGACTTCCCACGCGAGCTGTATAGATTGAAAAGAATATATTGCAACATTGAGCTATGTAATATTTGGATTAGGGCTCTCCGAGGAGGAGGCACTGAACCAATACACTCAATAATCGAATTGAATCGAATACACACACAATAGAGCAGAACTCCTTTTTGAAGTTCTACTCATCTTGACAATCTGAGGAGGAGGCTCTGAACTCTGAGGAGGCTCCCTCACAGGGAAGGAGAGTCCTAACTCACAGACGGCCCGAGTAGGAGCTTCGTGAGGAGGAGCCCTGACCACTCCCTGAAACATATCCATCATATGGACCTGAACAGCACACGGAAGTCTTACCAACAGAGACGCGCACAGTGACGTACTCTATGGCGGGGGAATTTCTGCGGTGCACACGCCCAATATTCCAGGGCGTGGGACCAGGAAACTCCCCCCCCCCCCCCCCCCCCCCCCCCCCCCCCCCCCCCCCTCTTACCCTGTAACGTGCCGAACAGCAACTTGACAGGAACCTTGAAGGACAGGAGGTTTTAACCCCTGACCAATCAGAAAAGGGGAGGAAAGGATTACCAGTTCACCCCTTTACGACCCCACACCCATGATACGATGTAATGACAAAAAAGAGTATGACACAGTCATAGTCAGCTACATGAAGCGTCTAACAGCTTCACACAGCTCATGTGCTAACCTGCTATCTGATTTTTACTAAGGAAAAAACACAGAATAGAGAGGGCCCCCTTAAGAGCCCCGGTACCAGACTTACACATGTGCTTCTGTGGCCAACCCAACCCAGTTGTAGATCACAAGATACACACAACCCTTTATCACCACAAAAAATGGCAAATACACTCTACAGAGGAACGCCGTTTTTCATAATGAGAGAATACACAATTCTCGATTAGTATCGGCCACAGGCCTTGCTAAGCACACACGAAAAGTTACCAAACAAAGTTTTAGCACAACCCCAGCAATCAAGCTAAGGGTTACATCGTATCCCACCACACAGTGACACAATATATTGTAAACAACATGTCTGAGAGGAGGGTGAGGAAGTCCCCAGGGAACCGGGGGGAACACCCCTCCTACCTTACCCTTAATACGGCCAGTTGAACCTAACGTTAATTGAACAAGTAGAGAGAGGGGTGGAGAGAGAGCCCCGCTCCCCCTTTCTAACCTCAGCTCAGCTGTTTTATGTCTGAGCAGGATTGGCTAGTTTAGCTTAGCTAGCGGCTAACATTATTTTCCCCCGACGGAAATTAATGACTGTTAATATGTGAACACACTGTTCATTGTCATTACAGGCTGAGAAAAGAATTCATTCTTCACTCATATGTCACTAAGCATAGCTTTATAGGTTAATTTAACCCCCTTAGTTGTGAGTACACGGTACATGAACACACATGATGTTTCTCAACACAACAAACCAGATCATTTTTACACATGTAACAAACAACCCGATTTGCTAATACCAGTGACAAGACAATTCACACACAACTCGCGTCGTATCCTAAATGTATTGCAGCAACACCCGTTTTGGAAAACATCGTTATTACAAAACATTAGAAGGGAAGGAAGAAGACGCGTTTTAAGGTCTGGTCAGGACCTTCCTACCGAGAGCGCAGATCAAGCGAACTGCAGTCTGCTAACAGGGCACCGATAGTAAACACAGCATCCTGTGTTGACGACACGGGCAGCGTCGCTGCTCCCCGCCGCTACGGTTCTCCTTGTTGACGCAGTCCTCGCCGGCCGGCTCCGGGTAGGTTTGACTAACATCCTCTGTCAAAGATGACGTCGTAGTCAGAGTGTTTAAGGCATGTTACAGTCACAGAAAACGTTCAACAGTGTAGCATTAAGCTAACAGCCGTTCGGCTGATAGCAGCAAGCTAACGTGTACTAGCCTGGTAAACACAGCGAGCTAACACCGCAGCTAACAGCTGCGCAGCTAACAGCTGACTGGCTAACACAGTAGGCCACAACTAGCACGCAAGCTAAGCAGCTATCTGACTGATAGCAATGAGCCAACGCTACTAGCCTGGTAACACAGCGGGCTAGCGCCGCAGCTAACCGCTGACTGGCTAACACAGTAGTCCACAACTAGCACGCCAGCTAAGCAGCTACCACCTGAACTGTATACACTGACATAACAAGTCACACTCCAGACAGGCCGCTGTCCCAATCCCTTCCCTACCAGGGAAAAGAAAAAGAAATGTCAGAACACAGTTGTCAACGGTGATCCAGACACACACAGGGCCCTTTGAGCATGGAACTTCCGATAAAGAAGATCTTATGCCCACATTTCCTCGTTAGGGTAAACTTTCATTTGTATATGAAAGATGGGGCCTATATGGGACAGAGAAGCATTGCTCGTCCAGAGAAACCTGGGATCACCAGTTCTTGGTCGCGGCCCACTAGTTGACTATAATGGGGCGTCAGGCCAAGATCCACTGACCGCCATTTTAAGCCGAGCAGAGGACCCTGGCCTGGGGTCGGCGTTTCGTAAATTGTTAGCTAAACCCCCATAGCATCAACAACAACCAGAGCTCGCCATCAAAATAGTACATACCCAACCTGGAACCCACCGCTTCTCACAACAGTCGGTGTGTCCTACAGTCCAGCTGTGTTGCTGGAGGGTCTTACCCCATCCAGCCGCAGCAAGTAGGATTGCAGTTGAGAAGCATGTCAGCGGCGTGAGCTCCTAATACGAAAAAGCCTGTGGAGGTGTAGAATGATCATCATCTTCCAGACACTCCAGTAACGAAGACAATATCGCCGTATTTTCTCGAAAATAGTGAGAGAGAAAATAAAGATATGATGTCAAACGTATTTCTTGTTTTCCAACTTTCTTCTACTAACAACCTCGTCAAGTGGGGATCTACCGAAGGCACTTCCTTTGTGGTGAAAGCGAAGAAGGAGGCGAGTAGGTGGCCACACACCTGCTTATGAAGGTAAGCTGATAGGGGTGTGGTCAGACGGGATGTTGGGATGTAAAGGTACATTGTGGAATTTTTTATTCAGTGCGCGAGTGCACGAGCGAGGTACAGTGCAGTAGTGACGCCGAGCGGAGCCATACGACACAGAACAGCTTCAGTGCCAGCACTCCGTGTCCTATTTACCCCCTTGAGTGCCACCACCCACTTCAATGATAGCGCTCTCATATTTGCGAACGCATAAACTACATCTTAAATTATTAAAATTATGTGTCTAATCTGGCCGTTCGCTTATCAATGACTTGTTTGCAGTCAACATTGTCGGAACTCGGAACGGATTGTTTTTTAATCGGTTCATTTCCGTTTTATACCATTTTGAAAAATGCTAGTTTCTTGAAACTTCCAGACGATTTCAGAAGATTCTGTGATAAACGCCCCCTTTACTGTAATACACAAAACACGTTGTCATTTTTCGACCTATTTATGAATAGTTTTCAAATAAACGCTAGATTATCGATAGGATATGTGTACTTATGCACGCTATAGAAGCGCGGCTGAAAAATCGATTCTCTTATTTCCTGATCAGCACACACACACACACACACATACACACATAGGGCCCCACGTTGATATCTCTGTGAAAAAAAGCTCTGATTATCCTAAGACTGGTAAAATAGATTCCTTACCTCAGATCAGATGTTCTCCAAAAAGATTATTCCAATTCCTGATCGCCATTCCAAAATATCGATCACGTTTATTGATCCAACGCTGGGTGGTCGAAACACCGATTCCACGCTGTTCTGATGGTCCAGAATGAATCCGATCGTCCTCGGGTGACTTGCCTGAGAAGTAAAATGAGGAAGCAGGATTCCCCCCCCCCCCATGCTTTTCATTCAGTCTAATCCAATGGGGTGCAGTACCACAGGGAGAGACGATAGGGGGCGGTATTTTTCCCAATGGAACTCAGAGAGATGTTCCAGTGGTAACGGAGAGGCTAGATTGATGAAATATGAATGGAAATCGTTAATTAAAAAAAAACAATTAAAAACAAGATCTCTCGTCTCTCTGGCACTCAACGGTTGGCATGAACTAACGAGATATCTCATCGTTGGCACTGAAAGTGTTAAGGAGCCCTTTCTGTGTGTGTGTGTGTGTGTGTGCAGCGTGCGGGAAAAGACGAAGATGACATGAGTTTGATTAGTATTTACTGAGGATTGCCAGATAATGTTGATATTTAAATGTTAAAAAAATAGGTATGGGTTAGGAGGGGTTGGGTGGGGTGGGGGGGACACTGTACAACTGTACAAGCAAAACTGTACATTGGAATATTGACAAAACCATACTTGGTCATTTATTGTACATTGGAGGGGGCTGGGGTTAGGACATTTACAGGGGCCAGTTTTGAATTGCAGTCTCCCCCGTAGGTGTTCTTTGTGGTTTTGAAAGTGTGGTTTTGAAAGTGAGTAGTGATTCACATTCCTTTACAGCTTTGGGTAGGGGCGTTCCACATTGATGTTGACGGTGAGTCAAAAAGTTAATTTCGTGCCCTGTGTGTGTGTGTGTGTCTGTGTGTGTCTGTTGAGTGTAGTTTACAGAGGATTTAAAGATAATTGTAATCATGTGAAGAACTTTGAATTTAACTCTTAAGTGAAATAACTCCTTTTAAGATACAAGTAAAATTTAAGGTACATTGGCATTGTTATGATTGGTCAGAATATGGTGAGTGTGCTCATACCTACATACATACCGGTAAACCTTTTGAGATGGTGAAATGTTTTATACACAATCTTATAGTAATTGTATTCAGACTGTTGAGGCCATTGTTTGTACATGTTGTTTGTACCTTGTGTTCAGATTAAGCTATTACAGCATACACACTGATAATTAACTCATTGGGCGCCATTGACGAGAAAAGTCGGGTTAACTCGCCATCGCTTGAGCGCCAATCACGAGAAAAGTCGGGGTTTTAATCGTTATTTATTTTATTCGTTATTTATTTTATTCGCTATTGCCATTCATAATTCATCGGGGGCAGGCTGTGCATACTGTTCTGAATGTGTCTGAGCTGGCAGACGGTCAATACCGCCCTCTAACGCCTTCGGCCGCTATTGCACTCCATTTGAAATGATGTAGTTTGTTTTCTGGGTTGAGCTGAGCCGTCGCGGGCGGGGTTTAAATACTCCGGCAGGACGAGCATTTACAACGGTGTATCAACTAGCCCCCCCCCCCCCCCCACCCCCCCCCCTCGTTCATATGCAATGCCGGACAACATGGGAACGGGACCCTCCGCGACCAGTACTTGGAATGGCAATCAGATAATTGGATTATTATTTACATACACACTTGTCTTTCACCAAGGTATAGAGAAATTCTTCTTCCCATTCTGGATGGAAATAGTACGTTTTTGCTTTCTTCCGTGGAGCCTCTGCCATATGCTAGCGATCCTGGCGTCACCACACCTGTCTTTTTTTGAGCGTCGCGCACCTCATATTCTCTTATCTCTGATTGGTCACTTTCATACAGCGTCTGCGACACGCTGAGAGAGAGAGAGAGAGAGAGAGAGAGAGAGAGAGAGAGAGAGAGAGAGAGAGAGAGAGAGAGAGAGGGAGAGAGGGAGAGGCGTGTTTATTTGTCTCACTTTCTATTTTATTTTGGGACAGGGAAAGATCAACAGGGAACGTCTCAAAGATCGACCAGTCGATCAAGATCGACGGGTTGGGGACCAATTGACTACGCTGATACCTACACTGAGGACCAGGACTAGATGTGACTGATGAGCCAATCAGAGCAGCTAGATGTGATTGATGGGCTAATCAGAGTAGCCTGTGTATATTATGCGATATTTCAGAGGAAGCAGATTGGATGTCTGAAATGGCTTGATTTTGTTGATATTCAGGGAGATAGAGATCAAAGTGGCTTTAGTCATCATTTTCACAACAACAACAACAACAACAACAGCTCTAAAACGTTGGGTTTCACATTAACAATTTCATTGTACTGAATCTTTAAGGCCATAAGGGCCTATATTGATCAGACTAGTGACTAGACCCCTGGCAGTGTGGGGGCCCATGGGCCCAGTGTGTAACCTAAAAACACTCCAAGTAATATGGCCCGGGGTACATTATTATTGGGGTAATAAGGGATATATTATTATTGGGGTAATAAGTGGTACATTATTACAGAGGCCAGTCTGGTCTGACTTTCAGGCAAGTGCCCGATAGGCCAGTAATTTGTGTGTTTATATGGAATATCTGCCTGCCATGGGACGCTCAGTAATTCCTGAAAGTGCCTTTCCTCCTGCCAGGTCTATGTTATCGGTCCCTGTTGGACCGGACCTGGGGAAGGATGGGGACAACATTCAAAAAAGTCGGTAGAGCTCTCGTCATGTTTGTTGAGGGAAGAGCGCTCAATGATGTGCTCTTTGCCCAGGGGGTGAGTTATTGTGATAACAAAGGCAAGCTAAGGAGATGAGGTGTTCTGTCAAAGCTCTGAAACTAAATAATGCAAATGGTGTTTCCATGATTTATGAGCTTGTTCTACGACTGTGCTCGCACCTCATGGTACCAAATCACCTCAAAGGCACTAAAAACTAGATTACAAACATCACAAAACAAACTGGTCAGACGACAGAGGACAGCAGCTTGCAATGGGCCTGGTCTACAAGATACAAGACACTACACCACTAAGATACCCATGTACATGTCGAATTACTTCCCAAAGGTCAGTGAATTCCACGACCACAACACCAGAGGGAGTTCCACAAATCATGTTTCAACCCAGATTCCGGCTGAAACAAGGGACTAAAACACGTTTCGCAATTATGCCACATCAATGTGGAACGCCCTACCCACAGCTGTAAAATAATGTGAATCCCTACCCACCTTCAAAACCGCCCTCAAAGAGCACCTACGGGAGACTGCAATTTGAAACTGGCCCACCGTAAATGTCCAACCCTCCCCCTACCCGTCCCACCCAACCCCCTCCTAATGTACAGTTTCCTCCCCCTCTAATGTATATATTTTCTGTTAGGATCTCTGTTAAACAGTACCGTATATTTGTATATCTTGTATAGTCATAAATGTAACAGTACTGTATATCTGTATGTCATGTATGTCATAAATGTCATGATATAATATATCTGTATATCTGTATGTTGTGTATGTCATAAATGTCATTATGAATTG
>NC_140173.1:134648041-134656194 GCF_963971535.1 Notolepis coatsorum
ACATACATACACACATATACACCCAATAACAAAATAAAAACACAGTTAAGAATCATACACATAAGCAAATAAACGAACAAACAAACAAACATATGCACAGCCTATGTACAAAAGAAATAAACAGTTCATCTCTAGTCTTTACAGTTTTCTTCAATTGCATAAACACTCAAATCAAAAGTTTTACACAATTATCAAAACCTTACACTCAAGGAGCAAAATATAGGCCCCAGATTTGCACCCCTACAATGTCAGCCTCACACTTTTTGCAAAACAATACACACAGTGATTTGCAAAACACTAAACACACTTGCATTACATTAGACACAGAATGTCAAATTACCACACATATGAGCCAATTGGTTTAAACACAGCCATCAGATGCACAAACACACCATTGCTTAACACTTTAATCGCCGAAAACGCTGGAACTCGTCTTTCCCCGCCATGCTCATTCTGCCGAAGACGCCGTAACTCGTCTTTGATATCAATATTTCAAAAATCTGTGATCGAAATCATATTTCTCCTCCGGGGACCTGAGATATACTGCTGATCTCTCTCTCAACTCTCTAACGGTTTCAAGAGCGCCATCTGGTGGCCGATCGGCAGATCGCCCAAAACAGCAAACCGGAAACAGGAAACTGGTGCTCATCCAAATTCGGTCCGACCACTCGCTATAGCTCCCGGGACTCCATCTTGACACACAGGATAATCGATCGTTCACCCTAACTCAATAAACAACATGATTTGGACGTATATACTATTATACAACCTGGGAAATGGATCTGGTATTTCTCCATCCCATAATAGAAAAGATTCTGTTCCACGCTCATCCCCCAACGGCGCGAGGAAGCCACGGTGAGTTTCAGCGTTATTTTCTAACGTGTTCCATATAAACTGCTCTGATGATCATATGACCCACACTAGGTGAATGATATAACGTTGCCCACGGAATTTATAAACGACCCCCCCGCCACATCCGGTCAACATCTGATGATACGTAGTAACTTCTAGAAGTACCTCCAGTTGAAATTTTGGTATCTGGCACCGATCGCTACAAAACTGTATTTGATCATCAATATAATGCATTTGGGGCTATAAATCAAGTTCTGAAGAAAGCTGCAGAAAACGATAAAAACATACTTATACTTTAGACCATATTTTAGTATGAATATGTGAATGAAAAAAGTATAACGTTGCTACACCCTGAACAATAGATATAGGACATTGAATGGGCCATAATAATGTCAATTTAGCAATACAATTTAAAAAGTTATAGCCCTGCAAAGAAGGGGAACTTCTCCATAGACAAATAGAGATGGCGAGGGATGGTAAATTATGAATTTAACCATGGCGATCAAAGTGTTAAAGTAGCATGTTACACTGTGCTACACAGTGTAAAGTACCATGGGGGAAAACAGTAGAGAATAGAACTTGAATGGCCACAGAACCAGGGCCGGTGGTATTACAGGCGCTGTCAGCCAGTGTCTCCCTGTAGCTTCGACAACCCAGATTCTATGATCTGTTTCATCAGACGTGAGCAAAACATATTCGTCCCTAGTAAGGAATGTAACAAAGACCGCACACACCCAAAGAGGAAATAGAGTCATTATTACTTATCTCCTGCAGTTTAACATATTTATGAGACTATGTAGCCTCAAGTTCACCTCAAAGTAAAGTTATGGGAAATCAAGTGCTAATGTAATCGTCTGTTGCCTAGTTATCCAGCTACCTTCCCATAGCAGAGGAGAATGTATAGACCAGCCAGGGGCGACAGTGGCACAGGAGGTAGAGCAGTCATCTGGTAGTTGGAAGGTTCCCGATTTGATTCCCACTCCTCCCGGGCAGTGTGTCGAAGTGTCCCTTGAGCAAGACACAACCCCCTAATTGCTCCCGGGGAGCAGGTTGGCTCCTTGCATGGTTGTCTCCGCCATCCAGGGACGTGCACACGACTTTAGAGGGGCCGGTGCTCAAAGGCTGAAAAGGGCACCAACCCATGTGTGGTGTTGTAATCGAGCGAGCGTAGCGCGCGAAGCCTGACTTTTAAGGGCCCTCTTTCGGGCGGGGGGGGGCCCCTTTTTATTGCTTTTTGGGGGGTTTTGGTGATCAAATATTGAATATTGAACTATAATAATCATGTGCAGGAGCTCACTTATCCTTGAAAGACACTTTTATCACTGACTTAAAAGGCCCATACATCTCCATAAATGTTCAGGGGGGAGGGAATAAGTGCTTACCCTACAGACCCCCAAGAAGTGCTGTATATTCTGTATTGTTTAATATAAATGCATTTTTTATTCCAATCCCGATTTGTATTTGAGATTCCCCAAATCCCATCGGACTTGACTTCTTCGTGTCCCTCAATGAGTGGTAATACCAGCATTCAACTGTATGCGCCACAGCGGTTTCTATCATCATCATCATCACCACCCACGGCTATGCATAAAATATAGGTCCGCGGAGAGGCACGCTGACTGCCGTGCAAACTGCAATGGAATATGGGGCATCTCTCTCTCTTTACCTAAATATTTTGATTCTATCCTGACATTTTTTCAGTTGGAAGGGCAGTCTATATGTGTAACAAAAAAAAAATGAGGCTCAAAAAGGCAGGTGCTCAAGCACCCCTTGGGCTCTATGTGTGCACGTGCCTGCCGCCATCAGTGTGTGGAATGTGTGAGTGAATGGGTAAAATGTGAGGAACAAAATTGTAAAGTGCTTTGGATAAAAGCACTATATAAATGCACCATTTACCATTTACCAGTCAGTCAACATGCCTGTTACTGAGAGATACTGAAATCTGATGGAGTATCTAATGAACTGATGAATAGTCTCCCACCATGTATCGTGACAGCTTTCATCTTTTTATTAGTTATTTTACTTAGGGAACCAAAACTCCCATCTTGTCCCATTTAAATGGTATGGGGGGGGGGTTGAGATAAATTAGCTGGAATATCAGTAGGGAACAGGGTGAGAGGATTACTTTATGAATGTATTACGTTACAGTTACAATTCTGGATGTCCCGATCCGATCACGTGATCGGGATCGGGGCCGATCACGTGATTTTCCGAAGATCGGGATCGACAATTTCCTTTTACATTTTTTACTTTCATTTTTTTATTCAACAAACATGACCATGTTCACGTCTTAAACTCATACTGATGCCTTAGTTTTGGGTTTTAAATTGCATATCATCATTCATTTATTTATTGTTACACAGAGCAGAAAAATGTTGCCAAAACAAACCAATAGTATCCAGCTGCAGAACGGCAGACCAGCCGCACTCTCAGACCCAAATTATTATTATTATTTTTTTTTATCCCAATTTCTCACATTACATTCAACCCTGAATGTTGACGTTATCCAGGTGAAAAGTTAACTTCATTCAAGCGAGGCATTGCAATCCTTGACATAAATCATTTGATGTATAATTAAATCAAAGGAAATGTGTTTGGGTCTGAAAGTGTGGCTGGTCTGCCGTTCTGCAGCTGGATACTATTGGTTTGTTTTGGCAAAATTCTTCTGCTCTGTGTGACAATAAATAAATGAATGATGATATGCAATTTAAAACCAAACTAAGGCCTCAGTATGAGTTTTAAAGACGTGAACATGGTCATGTTTGTTGAATAAATAAATAAGTTAAAAAGTTTAAAAAAAAGTAATTTTTTTGATCGGATCGGGAAAGATTGGTATCGGTAGATACTCAAAATCACATGATCGAGATCGGATCGGGAGCAAAAAAAACATTATCGGGACATCCCTAGTTACAATAAATGACATGTTGAAAAATGTATTCAGTAACTTTAGTATCATGATTTAAAAGTAATGTAATCTGGTTACTTATGGATGACCTCAATGCCAAATATGGAAAAATACTAAATGTAAATATATCAATAACATGACTTTTACTTAAGTTCAAATGCTTATTTAAATCAGATGTGGAGTAAATTTTCACAATCGGCGGATGATTGACAGTTCTAGAGCGTCAGGAGTCCGAGGTGGTAAAAAGTTGCACGCCTGACATATCGTCATGCAACTCGAGAACCGAGGCACGGATTTGGTCGAGTGAGGTGGCATTTTGAACGGCAACAAATAGAGCTTTAATTCTGTAATTTATATGTTTATTTATATGTAATTTATTTGTATTTATAATTATACACAAAAAATGCAGCCTCGAGGCGCTAGACCAGGGGGTCAGCAACCTTTTTGACATGGAGTGCCTGTTTGAAATATAGTTGTAACTAGTGTGCCTCAACAATATTCCATGCATCGTACTTTTTTTTTCTCATAATCAGGTATTTTTAATTATCATTTTTTACATTATTACATCATTATTGTTATTGTTATTATTAACAATATTATTATGATGGTTGTATCAACCCTAAATCTGAATTGGGGGGGGGGGGAATGCAATGCAGACAAACAGCTGCATACAGTGCGACCATTTCACTCACATTTGCCCATTCATTTTTGGACACATCACACACCATCGGAACAAAGGGCACTTTTTTGATGAGGCTCAAAAAGGCAGGTGCTCAAGCACCCTTGGCCTCTATGTGTGCACGTGCCTGCCTAGGGTTGCCTACCCCTGCGCTAGACGGTTGCAAAGTAGATACAGTATATGGGCCCCCCACCTGAACTGTATCGGAATACAGTTACTTTCTTTTGTATCCTGATTATGTCGCCAAGCCTGGTAGGAAATGCTAAAGGTTAGCGTTGGAGCAGTGTGTTGGGAAAGGGAGGTTCCAGGGCCTTCATTCATGTGTCCCAGTGTCTGTGTGTGTGTGTGTGTGTGTGGGTGTGTGTGTGTGTGTGTGTGTGTGTGTGTGTGTGTGTGTGTGTGTGTTGGTGTCGGTGTGTGTGTCGGTGAGTGTGTGTGTGCGTGTGTGTGTGTGCGTGCATGGGGCCTGCCTGCCCATCTGCTATTTGGAGTAAAATAAATCACTGCTAATGTCTCTCATGTGTCACTTACGTAGTTCTTTTATATCTAGATGTAACAGAGGCAACTCGCCCCTGCCACGACATTCGACCATGCCTTGAGTGGGAGTCGAACCCCAGGGCGTCCGCACTGCGGGCGGACATCACAAACCGCTGCGCCAAGAAAGGAATTCCCTCCTAAGCGCTCAGTTTGGATGCCTCTGGGGAGTGAGTTTTAACACCCGTTACACTCACCCCCCCTAAACTCACACCACCCCAAGGCATCCGGGTCTACGGCACCAGTGTAACAGAGGCAACTCGCCCCCTGCCACGAATTCGACCATGCCTTGAGTGGGAGTCGAACCCCAGGCGTCCGCACTGCGGGCGACATCACAAACCGCTGCGCCAAGAAAGGAATTCCCTCCTAAGCGCTCAGTTTGGATGCCTCTGGGGAGTGAGTTTTACACCCGTTACATAGAGATTAACCCGTCCCCTTGACAAAGGATATGTCCCTCTACTCCAATAATTGGAACATCTCTTTGTAATCCAATTACCCAAATAATGTGCTGCTCTTCAACTGGTGCATTCAGTTATTAATACATATATTTTTAAAGTCCCCATGGTACTGAATATCACCATTCTCCACTGCCAATATTAAAGAGCATAATATAGGGTAATCTAATGATTACTGGCCAGTACTGATGCTAAGGCCTTACTGAGTGTAAGAGGGACAATTAGATGCTCATTGTGAGCACTGAGATGATTAGAGAGATCGATGGGGGGTAGGGGGGGGGGGGGGGGGGGGGGGGGGGGGGGGGGGTGGGGGGGGGGGGGGTTGGGGGCACTAGAATGACATCAGACTTGGTGCCCGGCCACACTGATCGATCGCAAAACAGAGAGAAAACAGAGGGAAGCTATTAGAAACCTAGCTAACGTAATCGCACCTTTGCAGAAATAAACAGCTTTGCTAACGAAACAGACGATGGTGTATCCATCAGTTCCGAAAAGTTCCTCCTCTCTGAACTTCTTTGGTCTATCAAGACAGATACGAATCATCAGCCCTGTCCAACAAACAGATGCTCCTCATTAAATAAAACTATTAAAAACAGACATAGACGGACAGACACAATGGATCAGTGTGGCCCTTAGGACACAGAGGAAAGATTCTAGGTGATGAGAGGAGATGTTCACTTCTGAGGCCGCTAGAATGACATCACTTAGGACACAGAGGAAAGATTCTAGGGTGGATGTGACAAATACAGCAGCTCTAAAGGTCACTTTAGAGCTGTGGTCCGGGGGTGATTTGAGGGAGTGAATGGCAGAACTCATGTTAGCAAAAATGTATTAACACCAGCCAACACCAAAATGTATTAACCCATTCATTGCCGGAGCTTATATCCATCCTTGTAGCCTCTCTGCCAGCTCTATTTGTCTATGGAGATGTTCACCTTCTTTGCAGGGCTATAACTTTTTAAATTGTATTGCTAAATTGACATTACTATGGCCCATTCAACATCAATTAGCTATCGTTCAGGATGTAGGAACGTTTAACCTTTTTCATTCACACATTCATACAATAATACGGTCTAGAGTATAAATATGTTTTTATCGTTTTCTGCAGTATTTCATAGAACGTGAGATATAGCCATAAATGCATATATTAGATCATCACAAATGCAGTTTGATACCGATCGACGCCAGATAAAAAATTTCAACTGTACACCGGTCCTAGACGTGTTGACTGATCATCTGCGGTTGACCGGGAGGGGGGGGGGGGGAGGGGGGGGGGGGGGTCGCTTATAATTCAATGACCGACGTTAAATGATTTATGTAGTATGGGTGATATATAGATCAGAGCAGTTTGTATCGAAAATGGTAAAGAAAAAACGCGGAAACTCACCCCAGTCAACTCTTACCGTTGGGTGATGAGCGTGGAGCAAAAAGATCGCTATTATGGGATGTTGATCTAGGTGATCCAGTTCCGGTTTGTATAATACTAATACACATCCAATCATGTTGTTTATTGAGTTATGGCAACGGATCGATATGCACAGTGGTCTGGATAGAGTCCCCTCGCGAGCGATATAGCGAGTGGCCGGACAGAATAGGGGACGGACTAAGCACTTCCGGCCACTTCCGGTTTTGGCAACTCGCCGATTGGCCACAGGTGGCGGCATTGAAGCGTTACAGAGTTGAGCGGAGTCCTACAAACACCAGCAAAAGACTCAGTGGGTGAAATGTGAATACCATGACGAAAATATGAAATATTGATCTCAAAGACGCCGTAACCCCGTTCATTGGCAGATTACGCATGGCGAGGAAAGACGTGTAAACACGTCATCGGCGGAGGAAAAGGGTTAACACCAGCCAACACCAAAATGTATTAACACTTTGATTACCAGCAATGCAGTGCGCCTTACCCCCCGTTGAATGCCACCACCCCACTTCAATGATAGCGCTCTCTAAACGCATAATCTGTTTAAATTATGGCTATGTGTCTAATCTGCCCGTCGCTTATCAATGACTTGTTTGCAGTCAACATTGTCGAAACGGATTGTTTTTTAATCGGTTCATTTCCGTTTTATAGCAATTTTGAAAAGCCCTCGTTTTCTTGAAAGTTTCAGGAAAATATATGAGATTCCGTGATAAACGGCATTTACTGGAATATTCTGGAATACACAAAAAACGTTGTCATTTTTCGGCCTATTTATGAATCGTTTATAAATAAACGCTAGATTATCAATAGTATATGTGTACTTATGCACGCTAGAGAAGCGGGCTGAAAAAATATATTCTCTCATTTCCTGATCAGCGCGCACACACACACACACACACACACACATACGGGACACGCTGTTATCTCAGTGAATACAGCTCTGATTATCCTAAAACTGGTAACATAGACTCCTTACCTTAGATCAGATGTTCTCCAAAAAGATGATTCCAATTCCTGATCGCCATTCCAAATATCGATCGCGTTTATTGATTGATTATTGGCTGCTGTAAATATATATTCCATGCTGCTTTCCAACTCGCGATCACTTCCCTCATCATCAGATCCCTCGCCAGCATAATGGAGCCAGTTGGCTCCCCCCACAGGGATCCAGCAGTATAATCGAATGGCCTGCAGTTACACAGGGATAGACGATAGGGGGCGGTATTTTCCCATCTGAGCTCCTAGAGGGTCTGCTGTACCAACGGGAGACTCGGTTGATGAAATATGAATTCAGATCGCTAATAA
>NC_140173.1:134656394-134721394 GCF_963971535.1 Notolepis coatsorum
GGGCGGGCATTAGCTACAACCACAGAGCCAATCACATCACTGTCTGCTACCCAGAGCCTGAGTAACGTCATTCAGGCCTTCAAATCAGGATGGCCTAATTTACTGGAGCAGTAAATGATCTGAGCTGAATCAGAGCAATCCGCCAATATGGTATTTAGACACTAAAACACATTGATACTAACTCCTATTACTATAATACAATGCTAGAGACTGAAAAATGACATTTATAATGCATGTCACCTTTAAAGGAGCAGGCAACACCCTAATCTACTTTTATCACATTTCAGAATGTTGAGGGACAAATGGATAGATTATCAAACCTGTTTGAAATAGTTTCGGGACTCCTACGACCAGTGGCGGCTCTACCACTAGGGGCGCTCGGGCGCCGCCCCCCCTCAGGCCCTACCCTGGTTATATGAGAGAAGAAGAAAAATAAGTTTTTAGTTTTTTGTTTTATAGCCCTATAAATAATATAAACATGTTTAAAAATTAATAATATTTACTCATTTTAAGTATGTTTGTGTTTCCAATGCACAATATAACGTTATTATATATTAAAAAAAAACTCGTTTTCTTGAACAGGAAGTGACTCACTTTTCTTTTTTTTATTATTTTTTTGTATTTCTCGGCCCGGGCTAGACGCGATAGCGCTCTGAGTGCGCGTCACGGTTTGATCGCTGTATCCGTCACAGCCAATCAGTGCGTAAAGCGTTGTGCGTTGAAATATGACTATTATGTTGGAATCCGGGGCGCGATTTGAAGCGGTCTAGCCAGTAGCGTCAAGAATTTCTGTAGCCGCATTTCGCGGAGACGCTCTCTGATTGGCCGACGCCAGTATTTTTTTCCGTAGCAGAATTTCACAGAGACAATCTCTGATTGGCCGAATCCAATTTCTAATGTTCCAATTCTAGCTTATTCCTAGGTTGGTCCGTTGGTGGTAGAGATAGTTGTGTTGTTGTGAGATGCATGCAGCTGTAAAATAAAATAATAATTTAGGACCTGCTCCGAGGTCATCAATTGGCACACATGCGATGCATGCATGCAATTCGTATCTGCGATTAACCCATCCCGTCGCCCTTCCCCCCCAAGGGCAGCCGGGAGCAGACAGGCGTGTGGTGCTGCTAACAAGCTAACACTTGGCTAACAAGCTATATGGCGGATGCAGTCTGGACACAGTGGACAGTGGTCTGGAATACATCAACAGTGGATTATACACTTTATCAAGGCAAGCCCTCCTGCCCTGGACGTGTCAACTAAACAGTGAGTCTCCTCTCTCTCTCTCTCTCTCTCTCTCTCCTCTCTCTCTCTCTCTCTCTCTCTTCTCGCTCTCTCTCGCTCTCTCTCTCTCTCTAATTTCGCCGCGTGTGGGGCATAACCACTCAGACAATGAATGGTAACTTGTTTAAAATGAAGAGACATACAAATGTGTTTATTATTGAATGGATCTGACATCATCTGAGAGAGAGAGAGAGAGAGGAGAGAGAGAGAGAGAGAGAGAGAGAGAGAGAGAGGGATGAGAGAGAGAGAGAGAGAGAGAGAGAGAGAGAGAGAGAGAGAGAGAGAGAGAGAGGAGAGAGAGAGAGCGAGAGAGAGAGAGCGAGAGAGAGAGAGAGAGAGAGAGAGAGAGAGAGAGAGGAGAGAGAGAGAGAGAGAGAGATAGAGAGCTGTGCGTGTTTGTGTTGGGCTATTGTAAACGTGGTTGCATTTGACTGACTGATCATATATTGATCGATGGCAATGGTGATAATATTCGCCAATGCGTGCCGTGTACATGTTTGCAAAATGTTTGGTATAGCGCCCCTAGTGGCGAAGCATCCACGAGCCGCTACTGCCTACGACCTTAGAATTATTTTCTTATCACGATCGCGGGTAAACTCGCATGTCTTAATAAAAAATGTATATATATATAAAACAATTATTAATACTTTTTTTTTATAAGTGCGGTGATCCCGCTATGATGAGCCACACACACAACCGCGGTGACAAAATGTCATACTGCGACAGCCCTACCTGGGCTGCCTCTCAGTGTTATAGAGTGGGTGCAGTTTCGCTTGTTCGGTTCATTTCTCCAGGAGGGAGAAAATTATTACAGAGATGAAAAATAATGATTTTCTTATTATTGTAAACTATAAAAAAAATATGTTTTTTTTTTTACTGGTCATATTTTTGGGGAAGCTTGGCTTCCCTTCTTCCATGAATATTCGCCACTGCTGAAATTATGTTTACTGAGTAACTCTTTGAGTAGCTCTTTTGCCCAGAGGTGGCTGTTTGACAGCGTTAAAGATTATACCTTTAAGACCCCCATAGATTATGATGAAGAAGTGGGCACTACTTTCCAGTGAGCACCTTCTAACCACTTTCACTTCCTCCACTCAAACCATTATGACCTGCAGCTTGATGCAGTAATACCCACCCATCTGCTGTGAAGTCATTACTGACAGGTAGGCAACTTTGTAAGGGCAGGTTTTGCATAATGACCTCCACCTCTGTCCCTCTCTCTATACCTCTTGCTCTTTGTATCCTCCTCTGGATACTCCATCCTCTTCAACATCAATAAGCCCATATGGGTTGTGTTGGCTGCTGGAAATAATCGGGGCTCGAGTTAATTCTACACAACTGCTCCGCCAAGCCAAAAAAAGATATGCCGTCTTTAAAGGTGCAGGTGGCCCTCGCTCTCCTGGCCCCAAATCATTGCACCTTGGCCTAATTTAAATCTTGACAAAACGCACCCAAGGCTGCAAAGACTTCAAACACTGGACGTATTTCCTGAGAGAGCACTGGTCCTATAGTCCAATGGCCCTGTTGAACTTCCCCAAGGTACAGTTTGCTGAAATACGGTATAGTAGCAACAGGGATGTGAAGAAATCTTCTGAGAAAAAAAACAATTAGCACAAACGGTGATCTTCATAAGACATGATAATAAACTGCAAGTGATTACCAGCACAATTAACAGAAAACAATACAGCAAGGCTTTTTCTTCTTGTAACCATAATTTATTTCATCCACAGAAAGGCAAACAGTAGACAAACGACAAACGAAAACAATCCCATCTTACACTATTGACGTCAGCAGCAATGTGTTTTATGTGTACGACGTGTTGCCGGAACTAGACACCATCGATTGTCAAGGCAGCTCTCGTGCCTAGCGCGCCAGGCCCACACACCCGTTACCGGCTATTACTTTAACCAGCAGGGGAAGACGACATTATGAAGAACACAACATGGCCACCGGCTCTCTCTGTCCAGACGTGGAAGACGCCGACGTGGGCAACATTTGACAAAAGGTGACAAGTGTTCCATTTAACCCCCGAAAAACAGACGATTGTTAAAGAGTGACACACGTACATCAAAAACAGACCAGAACAGAGGGGAGGGAGGGAAAAAACATAAGAGACATAGAGAACAGAAAAGTTTAATTAATCTTTGTAGCCTCTGTGTCACGACGAACGACATTTAAAGTGCATCACTGATTAGCTTCATTTATTACTTGATTTTTTATTTGCATAATAGGCCACTAAACATACAACATACATAAGTGTTACTTTCATCTTGACAGTTATGGTTCATGTTCCTTCCAACGGTGGTATACGTTTGGACCATGCATATGTGCAGAGACAACCATTGATAATGTGTTGTAGGCAATGTACCAATAAATAATGAGTGCTTACAGGTATATTTTATGGGGGGAAAGGCGACAGAGAATGCCCCAAAATTGAACAGCACAGGGTCCGTCTCTCAGTTAATCAGTACCATCATTCCGGAGAAGGTGAATGATTTGTAGAGAAAACGTTGGATAATTAAATATGCAAGATGTGATACAGCGCACACGTCTGTGCTGCTGGGAATATGAACAGGAAAGGAGCCAACCTCCATTGCTAACTTTCTCCTGACGAGACCTTCTGTTAACGGCCTCATAGCGTCTCCTCGAAAGATCGATTCAGTTTCAGAATTGATTTTGAGTTGCTGGGGTGTGTTTCCTCTTGTTTTGGTAAAGCTAGCTAGAGTGATAAGCTTGACTGCATGAACTGGGCAGCAGTATTGATTGGGAGATGGATCAGCAAGCTGGAGGGGGGATAGCGATGGCACTGCCCTGTTTTCCCTGGCATGCTTCCTGCTTTGGCCTGTGGGCAGACGGGCCTCTCTCTATCTCGTTCACAAACACACACACACACACGCACACGCACACGCACATCCAGATGAGAAACATTGGCAGCGGGAGGTGTCTGGAGACACGCACACCCACACAGCAGGCTACATTGATTTCCCGTTTGGCATTACTAAGCAGCGGTGGGTGACACAGCTGAGGGGATTGGGCCGTTCTCTGGACCGCAAAACACACAAACAAACCTGCCATGTGTTTGCTCTCCCACCTCCCTTTTCTCTCTCTCTCTCTCACTCACACACTGTAGTATTACTGTAGAGGGTACTGACTACGTTCATTGGCTTGCCCACTACCTCAACCTTAACCCTTACCATTATACGCTGAATGTTATCTCTTATCCTAACCTCGACATAACCCTGAAATGTCCTATTCAGACCAAATTTCCTCACTGAAAATGTCCTAATTTCCCACAAAGGTCCTCGCTTTTTTAGTCCAGTACTCAAACTGGTCCTTCAAAGTATAGTAATTCAAGCAACCTCACACACACACACGCACAGACACGCGCACACACACACACACACACACACGCGCACACACACACACACACTCCCATTCGCTCCACCAGGAGAATCTCTGTCCCGCTGAAGCGTCTCTCTTTCACTCGCCTCTCATTAGAGGATACGTGGTCCTCTTGGCCACAACAAGACAGCCTGGCGCAACTAACCAGAGGAAGGTAAACGCACTTCATCACAGACACGGGGGAGTCCTCCTCCTCCACCGGGAGCGGCTGGGTCAGTGTGGAAACCGCTGTTCTGTAATGACACGAACGCATAAAAACACGTGTGTGCACAGCCTATAGGATCAAGCATTCCTCTTCCCATTTGTGTGTGTATGATTGTGTGTGTGAATATTCATGTATCTGTAAGATCACAAGTGTGTGTGTGTGTGTGTCTGTCTCTCTCTCTCCGTCATGTTTGGTGCATTATTGGATGCAATAGACCAGACAGACACCGAACATGGACGCAGCGTGACGGCAGAGGAGCGCAGTTTTTACCCACTACCACCCGCCGTGTCCGCCGCGCTCCAGAACGTTCCATGTGGCCAGACCCACCGCAATGGGGAGGGATAAACACAATCCTTCTAAAACACACACTGAAACTATCCTCCCCAAAGCCCTGAAGGCTCTCTGCCTGAAAATAGCCCTTTAATACCTCGCTGTCCCCAGAGGAATGGGGCATGAGAGGGAGGGAGAGAGGGAGACTCATCATCCAACACATCGAGACACACACACACAGGCAAAACACCCCTAATGAAGGTCTACAAGCTGACCTGTTACTCAAGGTGAGACGGTTCATAGAAATGTAATTACACTCTGTGTGGCCTCTCCCACTGCTCCTTTTTAAACTCTTTGCCACATAATGGAAGCTATAACTCCTCACTAACCTCACCACTCATTATCCAGGTGACCCCCGACCGCCTGCACACGCCTCTCTGTGCGCAGCGTTCCTTAAAAGTGCGGCGCGGTTCATTCCGCGGCAACCTGCCTACAGTATGTCTCGCCCTCATCCTGACACTCAAGCCTGTAGAGTTCAGTTTGCACAGTGAGAGCCTGTGTGGCCTCTGCTATGCTACATACGTGTGCTGGTCAGAAGTTCAAAAGTAGCTCAGTGGGAAACAAGACAGAGAACAACAGAAGGTTGTCTGTAGCTCAATGGGAAACAACAGAAGGTTGTCTGTAGCTCAATGGGAAACAGAGAACTGAAGGTTGCCTGTAGCTCAATGGGAAACAGAGAACTGAATGTTGTCTGTAGCTCAATGGGAAAGAGACAGAGAACTGAATGTTGTCTGTAGCTCAATGGGAAAGAGACAGAGAACAGAAGGTTGTCTGTAGCTCAATGGAAAACAGACGGAGAACAACAGAAGGTTGTCTGTAGCTCAATGGGAAACAGATGATTAAAAGGAATGCGCCCCAGAGGTAACAGTTGAAAAAGGCTGCCTCTCATTCACTTTCTCATCTCTCATTTACATGTAACCACACATACACAATCTTTCTTTCTTAAAGGAAATCTCCAGTTTATTCATCCCCATTCTACAATATATATATATATATATATATATATATATATATATATATATTGTGTTTTTTTTGTTGTTGTTATACCTTGTTTTTATCATCCTCTAGGCAATCTGTTACATAGCAGAGGTCATATTGATGGTAAAAACCATATGCACTTTATAACTATTGGACCTCATTCATCAACATTGTCGTAAGTTTCCTCTTACGACAACCTCGTTGGAAGTTTGTAAGAGAAAACCTACGACAGTTACCCCCGGATTCATCAACGCATGGAGGTTCTCTTAAGTTGCCAAAATGATCGCAGCTGCGATCCCCTGAATGAAGTACGTCACTCATTCTCAAAGTGGATGCACGCCCCACCAGCTCCATATAAGGCCAGGGCTGTGTGCAAAACGGAAGTGAGAGGGTCACCATATTGCATCTGTGATGTGCTGACCCCTGTATTCAACAGGTAGCGTTACGATTGCGACGGATCAAAATTAGATTAGATTAAATGTGTTGCCATCATACAGCACACTATAGCTATAGTGGAATAGACTGTATTAATATTCCATATTTATACCATCTTGTTGCGTGCTCCTGGCCACCTGCCTCAGCGCACACACACGCGTACTGTATAGCCTTACGTGCATAATGAATGAACAGTAGGCTTATATTATTCTTAAAAAAAGAATTTTTTTATCTTTTTTCTTTTTCCGTTTTTTCTCCCATCCCAATGTTAGTCGTTATGCCAATTCCCAATCCCCTTCTTGGTCGTTGCGCACTCTACCCCCTACCGTCGGTCTGGGAGGGCGGAGACTATCACATGCTTCCTCCGACACATGTGTAGCCAGCCCACCGCTTCTTTTCACCTGGCAGCGTGGACTCTCACTGGGAGAGTGTAACGTGTGGAAGGTCACACTACCTCTCCTAGATCCTTCCCTTGCCTTGCAGGCGCCCCGACCGAACTGTAGGAGTCGCTGTTTACAACGACCTGGACCCACCCTCGCCGGGTTTCCCACCCGCTAACACTGCCAATTGTGTTAGTATGGACGGTCGGCCAACCCGGAAGCACCACAGCTGGATTCGCTCCCACTGTCTCTGTGGTGGTAGACAGACACTTAGTCCGCTGCGCTACCCGGCCGCGGCTTATATTCGAATGACTTGTTTTATTAGGAGATCGCAGATACTGTATGTGCTGCCCTATAGTAGTAAAGGCCGCCACCGAGTCGGGCGTACTGTGAGCTTATCAATGACTTCGCGACAGCCATATTAGACACATCGCCATAATTTAAGATATAGTTTATGCATTCGCAAATATGAGAGCTCTGTCATTGAAGTGGGTGGTGGCAGCATTACTAACAGTAGCGATTTTTATTGTTTTGTGATAACCAAACATAATCCCAACATAGATAGGAGGTGTACTGTATGTCAAATGTCGGTCATGTGGTGGAAGAGTTTAGTACAGTCACACAACACAACACCGCTGTAGTACAGTCACACAACAGAACACCGCTGGTTCGACCAGCGCTCCTGCCGCGTCTCTCTTGCCGCAAGGGCGTGTGCTAGTGGATTGATTGATTGGCCGTGTGGCCAATCAGAGAAACGCTGAACGAAAAGCTGAACACAAGTTGGTTGCCTTTAATATTCACGCGGACCGGACTCCACGCGGCATGTCCACAGTCATTTGAGGTTTCATAGTCAAGCATACCACTGCGTACCAATTACCTACATTTCTCATGTCAGTTTACCACATTTAATGCAGGTCGACTCGATGTCAACCAACACTCCGAGCAGCCTTTTGTGAGACACCGGTGCTCGACACTGCGGATGTCCGCTTTGAGTCCGCGCCGACCTCTGCGGAAGCCTTTACTACTATAGGGCAGGGCATACAGTAAAACAAGTCATTCGATAATATAAGCCTACTGTTCATTCATTATGCACGTAGGCTATACAGTACGCACACACACTATGTGCGCTGAGGCAGGTGGCCAAGGGCGCGCAACAAGATGGTATAAATATGGAATATTAATACAGTCTATAATAAATAATCCCAGAGAAAGGACCGTTCGTGAATCCCAAAATTGGCCAGAAAAGGTCTTAAGTGGAGCTAAGATGAAATTTGCTCTTAACTTGTGTCTTAAGTCCGTTGGTGAATGAGACCCATTGTCCTTCCAGGGAAATAATAATAACAATAATAAAAAAAAAACACAAGGTTAGGAAGTGCTGTATGAACAAACTATCAACTGTAACACCCTTTTGTTTCAAGGAAAACGTGCATGTCGAGATGTGCAAAGTGCATTTTGCAGACTAGATTTTTTTCAGTTAGAAATGGAAAACGGTCCTTCAGTCTGTCAGTAGTGCACCTCAGTTATAATCTGTGGAAGCCTTTTTAAAGACTACGTGATGTATCATTGTGGATTGTTTTTAAGACAAGACAGCCCATGCTACTACTGAACATACAGTACTTGTGATCAGTTCAAGTTGGAGTTTAAACCCTAGATTTGTAATACTATGGCCCACACCAGTGCCACTAACATAGGCAGTCTCTGAAACGTCCACCACACACTGTACTGTATATATACGTCGTAGACACACAAATAATGTATATGAACACATATCATGGGTGGCGCGGGGAAATAACTGATGTCAAAAATGTCACAGAGGTTGAAGTCTCTAGTTTTGACGACTGGAGCTCCTCAGTGGATCTTTGGCTTGGGGAGGCGTGAGAGGCTGGGCGGGACCGGGACCCTGGTCCTGAGCTTCCCCGTGTCAGGCTCCTCCAGGCTTGCGACAGCTGTGGCTACTGGATCACCCCGGAGTCCCAGCGACGTGTGCGGCAGAGGCAACGAAGCACGACTCAGACATGGAGCCTGAGCCTGGGGTCCGGTGTTGAAGCAGGGCAGACCTCTGGAGGGAGGAGGCAACTGCTTGGTCCTAAGGTTAGCCAGCAGTCCTGAAGAACCCCTGAGACGGGCAAAGCCACCGGTGCCCCCCTGTGGAAGCGCTGGGACAGACACGCGCTTGTGGAGACACGGAGCCTGCAGAACGCGAGGCTGAGCAGAACCTACAGACCCAGGGGAACCAGAGTCCCGTGGGATCTCTGTAGGGGCTCTCCACTGCAGCTCTGACCCAGACTGAGCTGCCGGGAGGACTGGGATACCCCTCGCAGAGCCTTCCTGCGGAGCTCCAGAGCCCAGGTGGTCATGGAGGCGGAGTTGGATGCTGAGGAGAACACTCAGCTCATCCGGGTCCGGAGCCAGGGGGCGTGTGGGGCCAGATACATCCGCTATGGGGCTTCCAGAAGAGGGGCCAGAGTCTGCATGGGCTGTACCCCCACCCCTGCTCCATCTTGGGGGGTCACTGTGGCCCTCGGTGGGGAGAGTTTTTACTAGTCTTTCCTGATGGAGGTGCTCGCTGAGGCAGGGGCTGGAAGGCTGTAGTATTTGAGGCTGAAGAGAGAAAGAAGGTAAAAATTAATAAATATATACATATATATAATACACTTTTAAAGTGATCCTTTTAGACACGGGTCTAAAATCAACGTGTGAAGAGGAAGACCTTGAGCTGCTCCTTATCATGTTCCAGAGATTGGTTTGGTTGGTTTTCAAAAACGTTGATCCCCATGTAAACTATAGGCCTTTGTATGTTATTTGTGTTGGGGGGGGGGGGGGGGGAAGAAAGAAGTTACATTTTATTTATTTATTTGTTATAACTCATTATCATCATGACTGATCATGTTCAGAGCCAGGACTGACAGACATCGACCTGTACTGTAGGAGACAGGTTGCAGTGACCCAGATTCAGCACTTTGTCAGCAGGCAACAACAAGAACAACCTGCCCTGCCGGCGGCTGGGTGTCTGGGATCTATCTGGGTCGGCTTAAGTGGTGATTGCTGCTTCAGAAGGGCCTCAAGCGGACCTGTAGAACCACGCCATCGCCTGACTGTGTGGGGAGGACACTAAGACATTGTCCCTAAACGGCGAGATAATCTGCCGCATTGGGCTGATTCCTGTAGATATGTTGGTGTGTATGTAGGAATCCCTGTGCTAGGCCCTGTGTTTCTATATTATATATTTTTTTATTGTTTTTATTACACAATTATTATTGCTGTTTGACAACTGCTCGGTTTCTCTGCGGGGATATGTTATCTTTTAAATCAGCCTCTACAGGGGAGGTCTCTGTGCATGCATGCACACGTGTCTGGCTATATGCATTTGCATTTACAGATGGATTTTTTTCTTAATTGTCCTCTGTGAGGAAAGTCACGTTTTCATAGCCTGTACGCAACACACTTAACCATGTTGTTCAGCCATCTTAGACGTCACACTTTTTTTTGTGTACATTTCCCTCGAGAGAAATCTGTCAATATGAACGCAAGGTAGAGGCATGGTAGTGTATAAGGGGCAGGTAATTATAAGATTTATTCTTCTTCCTGCTCCTTTTGTCCATGGTATGATATTTATGATTGTGTATGAAGAAACTCTGATTGTATTGATTCCATGTGGCAAATCAAACTCTGAATCTGAATCTGAACGTGTCAACAATTAACTACAGTATAGCATGTAGAGCACAATTCAATATTATTAAATTGCCCTCTACATGCAGATAACTATTTGTTGACATACAGTATACTGTATACACACAAACGCACACCGCGCTTCTACAGTACCTTGCATTCATATGAATCAATAATGTATACGTTCCTAACATAACACAGTAGTTATTAGTACAGCATAGTGGCAGCAACAAATCTCTGCAGTCTACAGGTTAATGATTTGTGCGGCACAGTGGTGTAGTGGTTAACACTGTCGCCTCACAGCAAGAAGGTCCAGGGTTCGATTCCCGCTTGGGGACCAGGTTTCCATGATGCCAGTTACCCAGGTGGGGTATCTCCCAGGCCTTTCTGTGTGGAGTTTGCATGTTCTCCCCGTGCTCGCAAGGGTTTCCCCCCCGATAAGAAAAACCCAATGGAAAAACATGCACAACAATAGATCGCTAACGCTGTGGCGTCCTTGACGAAGACGGACAGGAGCACTTGGATTGGTCCCCTGGCGCGGCTCACGTTGACGCCTGTCTGCTCCCGGCTGCCCTTGGGGGGGAAGGACGACGGGATGGGTTAATCGCAGATACGAATTGCATGTGTGCCGATTGATGACCTCTGAGCAGGTCCTAAATTATTATTATTAATTATATTATTTGTCCGTTGTTTCATAATAGAGCATGACTTATGCTTATTGTTCCATTCAGTATAATAGACTATAACAGGCTGTGGCTAACCAGCCATCTGACTCAACCAGAGCGAGGTTCAGAGTTAGAACACTGATGGAACATCAAGAAAGTCGATACTGTTGTGCTACTGGTTATGTACCATTAGGTTTATTTTTACAGGGACATCATACAGCAGCATCAGCATATAAATGTGCTAGTTTTAGCGATGGCTAGCTGGTTTTCTGACAAAAACCTCCTGTAGCCCTATAATAGACCAATAAAGAGGAAGGCTGACCTTCATTTATAATATAATATATATATATAGCTATATAGTAACTTATTATACTGTGAATTTCTCCAGACCTCTCCTGGCAGAGCCTGATGTGGGGCCAGCAACAGCAACCCTTCCCCTGTCCAGGCTGCTCAACTCCAACCCACACATCGGACCCAAACTAAATGTAAACAAAGCAGAGCCGAGCAGGGCTCTTTTACCAGAGGTTGTCTTTTTTATTTATTTGGGGAACTGTCTCCTGTGGATCACAGTACATGGAGCACAGCATTACGTTCCAACCAGCACCAGACAGACTACAAAAAATTTATGGAGCTCACGGTATAGTCGCTTTGCTTGAAAGCGTATACAGTATACTAGGGCTGACCCCTATTAATCGATTAGTCGACTAATCGGTCGAAAGGCAGACCTCTTAGTCGAATATAATAAAAAATAATAATAATAATAATTATTTTTTTTTTATCATTTTTTCCAATAGAAGAGGCCTAGAAGCGTGGCTAACGCTAATGGCACGCATGGAATGATTAAAAAAAAAAATTTAAATATTATACTTTTTTAATTTTAATTTTTTTTGTAAGTCGACCAATAGTCGACTAACGGCAAATTTTGGCCAATCCTAGTCGACCATCCAAATCCTTAGTCGAGGACAGCCCTACAGTATACATACTCAAAATAAGGCAAAAAGAAAGGGGTTGGGAATAATGTTAAGAATGGAAAGATGAAAATAGATTTCACATACAGTACATAACATAATGAAACATTCACTACAGACCTGCTTACCAGGCCCGTTATTGCAGTCAGCCTCAGTCACCATGTGGCATAAGTAAAGTGGTAAGTGAATGACCAGGGCCACAGCTCCCTCTGCTGGTTTCCAGCTACATTACACCTATCAGCCGCCATAACACCCTCTTCTCGGTGCCAATATTACTTGGCATCTTCATTCATCAACGGGTTTCTAGCCTTCTGCCAATGTGGGCCTGGACATGCCCATTCACATTAGACCATCTGTAGTTCAAAAGCGCCTGAATGAGTCATGTCAGATTGTTTTTTTGCTTCTTGTGATGTGGATCCGTAAGTGAGCAGTCTGCAACTCAAGCCATGAGAGGGATTTGTGAGGATGGTCACAAATTATGAACAGTCTTTTAAATATAACTGAATTACGTTTTTGAAATTACATCCGGTTGCCAGTGTGATTGAACTCGCACTACTTTCTGTCATGGAATGAGAGAATAGTTAGTCTCTTATCTTATCTGTGATATGTTACCGATGCACAGTACAAGAGAGAAACAATTGGTAAAGGTGAAAAGGGTCACTCAGTATCATTTTGTAGATATAATGTGACAGTTTTAGACCTGTACTTGTTCAGACAAACAGACCACACATTCACGTCACCCATTCACTGTTAATGGGCTAATAAGTACAATGGCACGGCCAAAGATACTGAATGTGAGGAAGATGACACGTTCCAAAGATACTGAATGTGAGGAAGATGACACGTTCCAAAGATACTGAATGTGAGGAAGATGAGACGTTCCAAAGAAGGTGCCAGCGGTATGAAGATGGAACAGTTCCCGTTTCCTAAGTGGAGGCTTTTTACACGCTTTTTACGCTATTGTTAACACTGTAAGATCGTTGGACCTTACAAACAAACTTGTTTTTGTGTCCGAAAAAAGGTAAATTCACTATTTATAACGTGAATTGTTATCAACGTTTATAACAACAATAATCAACAACGTTTATAACACCTTCAAATTGTAAGAGATGGCCCAACGTGTACCTCAATGGTACAGAAGTAATTGCCACATTTGGTCAAAACATTGGGGGTGAATGGAACCTGTGCCCACTCTAGTCTCCTAAGGTGTGTGTGTGCGTGTGTGTGTGTGTGTGTGTGTGTGTGGTGTGTGTGTGTGTGTGTGTGTGTGTGTGTGTGTGTGTGTGTGTGTGTGTGTGTGTGTGTGTGTGTGTGTGTGTGCGTGCGTGCGTGCGTGCGTGCGTGTGTGTGTGTGTGTAACTCATCGTGTCGCTGCTACAAGGCCAAGGAGCCAAGACACAAAGTATGGAAGATGTGGCAATAAATCTGAATATGACATCACATAGATTAGTTTTGCCTCTCCATATTCCAGCTTTGTTCACAAAAGCTGGAATTCACAAAACCATGTTCACAAATTAACAAAATACGAGTATATGAATTTACAGTGTAAATACATACAGTATGTGAATGTACAGTGTAAATAAATACAGTATGTGAATCATGGTGCTGCTGCTCACTCGCACATAGGAAGTCCTATAATCTCTTTCTCTTCCTATTGCCTGTTGCTCTCTAAGGGAACATTTCGCACCTGGAGAAGGAACAGTAAAGTTGTGGTGCTGATCAGTGGTCTGTCTGGCCTTCCTGCTCATTATTAAATCAAATCGTTGAAGTGATTGGGGTCACTTCCTGCACGCTGACAACATCCGCGGGTCAGTGGCCCTATAGTGTGAATTAAAAACCCTCGCCCCTGTAGTGCGGTAGTGTAGTGTCGGACTGTCGGTGTCACACTCAGTCTAACCATTGAGCTATGCAAAGGGTTCCATTTCTTAGCTCAGTGGAAAGACGAGCAGACGCTGTGCTCTACCTATCGAACCACACAGGCGACCGCGCTCTCCTAGCCGGCAGGAGCTGTCACCTGCACCTGTCGGTAATTGCAGAGAAGATTATGGGCCATCATATCCAATTTCACTTCCACTTTCACTTCAGTCGATCTCGGCATAATAATTGAGAGAAGGGCTGAACTTGATCAGAGAGCAAAAAATGATCCCCATTTAGCCTCCTGGAAGACAGTGTGATTACAGTGCTCAGGATTACATGCAGATGAGTGCATCCATTTCAGAGCTAGTTTAGACTCCTAATCATATACCGGTGGTGTTTGTGAGGAACGATGATTCGGAGTGTGCGTGGGAACTGCTAGGGATAGAAGCTGCAGAAGGAGCGAGTGGAGGGGTGTGATTGGACTCGTTTGTCTTACCGCTCGCCGCCTAAGCTGCGTGTGACGGGCGAGGGTTAGAATGAGGGCCATACGTCAGGGGCCACAGTAATACGCTTTCAGAAACAATAATAATAATGCAGGGTTATTCATAAGCTCTCCAGACCCTCGGAAACAGTGCTGAGTCGAGTGAGTCGTTCATAAACTTCAAACACCGCAGGGTATAAGAACCCGCCCGCTGAATACAATAAATAGCAATAAATAAATAAAAACACACACTGAGGAATTTATTGACGCATGCATGGCAGTTTATAAACACTTCATTCAATAGACCTGGGGAGTCACGTGTTTGTTTTAAGATCCGCTTGGTTCCAGAAAATGTTTAACACAGCGGGTTTAAATGGTTCCACTTATTCAGTTGGTTGGACATTTGACGGGAGCAGAATTGGAGCATAATTAAATGAGATCTACGTTTTCTTTTTACATTTGACAAAAATGAGAAAGAAGTCATGGTGTACAATACTGTGTTTGAATCTTTACTTGTTTCCATGGTAACTATACTACAGTTCCCATATGCCTTGGCATTTGGAGAGCAAAGATTATGAACCCACACAATACAGTTTGGCTGTAACACTTATAGTTTTGATCTTCAATGGGTGGCTACAATGGGGGGAAATCACAGGTGGAACCTCCCTCCCCAGGTCTATAGGAAGGAATGAATCGAGAAAACAAGGATGGTGAAAAACTAGTAACCACAGCACATAAACAAGATGGAGTCCAACGCAGAATCCTACCAAAGAAAAATAAACATAAACGTAAATGATACAAGTACATAAAAATAAATAAAAATAGAAATAACTGGCTGTGACCAAAAACCTGAAAGGTGGGCCAAAGCAGGAAGTGCAGTTACACAAGGTCAAGTGTCCACAACAACAACAACAACAACAACAAAAACAACAACAACCCCATCCAAGGCATGCAGAGGCTGATGGACACAAGCATGCTTTGTGTCGTGCCTCAACCCGCCAACCCCCCGGCCTATAGCGTGCAGGCAGAGGGCCGGGCGAGTGCACGTTAAATTAAAGGGTTACTGTACCACGCTCTGTCAGTGAAGTACTGCACTAGGGGCTCCACTCCTTGACAAAGGCATTATGGGTAGGGAGGCAGAGGGGGAGAAGAGAGACAACATGGTTTACGGCGAAGAAGATGTAGACTGAGGCGAGGAATGATAGGGAGAGAGAGAGAGAGAGAGAGAGAGAGAGAGAGAGAGAGAGAGAGAGAGAGAGAGAGAGAGAGAGAGAGAGAGAGAGAGAGAGAGAGAGAGAGAGAGCTTTTATCCCACATTTGGCCATTTTCTTTTTCTATTCCATTCTGACAAACAATGTTACTGGGAAGACCCCCTAGCTGGTTTGTTTACTAGATTGCCCAGCAATTTACTTTATTCAATAAAACTAGTACCGTGGTGCAGTTCGGAACGGGACGATTGCTTGGCCCTCTGTGTTGCTGCTTGCAGCCTTCTCCAATCTCATCACTGCAGCTCATCCAATCAACTTTACCCTCTATACACAACACGTTCCTGGGTCCTCAGCAACACCTGCCAAGTGTGAAATTGATCGTGTGAACGGTTCTCAAGAGAATCCGACAAGATTCCTCCCATTTTAGTTTTAGATAAGATACAATTTTTATTATTTTCTCCTCATTTTCATCCTTTCATGTCATATATATGTATGATTGTATATCATATGACTCCCACTCCCTTCTCTCTCTCTCTACATCTCTCTCTCTCACACTCTCTCTCTCTATCTTTCTCTCTCTCCCTGTACCAAAAGTTAGCTTTGTTCCGTCTCGTTTAATCAGTTTTACAATCTTCTGTACTACTGTCTTTTTTCCAACAACGTGGAGATTGTTTCAAACTCCAGTGAAAATAAAGGGGAAAAAAGAGAGAGAGAGAAAGGAAGAAGAGGAACTTTTTATTCAAATGGAATGAAATATCTGTGGCGTATCTGTCTGGCCGAGGTCTTGCACAGGGTGACGTATATGCTCAACGAAAACAGAAACACCACTCGAGTATCACATTACTACACATGATATCATGCGACCGGCTGTCATGGAGTACATTCATCACTGCCTGTGTCCACAGGACGGTACAAAGAGACAATTTGTACTCGGTTTATCATGTCGGGACGGACTGATAAACGTGGAAGTGGGAGAGTGTGGTGGGGGGAGAGTTGCTTATCCTCCAGAGACGCTCAGCTGCAGAGGGGGCTAATGGAAGGAGCGTAGCCGGGAATTCTAGTTCAAAAACACCAGTTTGATCATTCGAATACTGAAAATAGAAATGATTCCTTCCTCAATGTTATAAAGGAAGGTGTTATGGGTGGGGGGTTATAAATAAAAGTGGTGTGGGTGGGGATGTATAAAGAAAGGTGTTATGGGGGGGGAGGCTATAAAGAAAGGTGTTGTGGATCGGGGGGTTATAGAGAAAGGTGTTATGGGTGGGGGGTTATAAAGAGAGGTGTTATTGGTGGGGGTTAGAAAGGAATGTGTTATGGGTGGATCGGGGGGTTATAGAGAAAGGTATTATTCGTTTTTTTGGCACCCATGCGTCGAACGCCAAAATCGAGTATATTCGTTTTCTGTTTCTTTAAAATTTTATTATGATACTAAACACTGTCCTACACCTTGTGTATGCATTTGGAAACACTGTGATAACGATCGAATCCCGATAGGTGGCAGTGTCGCCTACCTTTTGAGTACATCTGGGCTAGTTTCCTGTGGGGGGTTTGCACTCTGGGCAGCAAACTGACTCGGCAATGGCGATCGTGTGTAGCGAACTATTGGAGATTATTATGAATAGGAAAAAAAGGTGATGATACATCCATAAGGTGCGTTTTCACCAGACTACGTTGGACTCAGCATTTCTGGTAAATCATAAAAAGACTAAAGTCAAACCGGCAGAGGATGTAATGTTATCTGATCACCACGCCCCAGTAGTCGACAGAGCACTCCAGAGCCAGAATAGTTCACTGAAATGTTCAGCGATAACGACCCAGACAGAGAGATTACAGAGTCAGACCCAGATGAGCCGGAACGAATGCCAAGTCAAGAAGCAGGCAAGACCCATCATGGTTTTGTGAATAGAACAATCTATGTATCAATATGAGGCATTGGCCCTTTGACCTGGAAATGTATTTGTGTCGAGCAACAAGCACGAACTGCGCATGCTGCACACAAAATATGCTATATCTCTCTTCCTAGAAAATTTTCAGGGATTTTGGGGAAATGGACACTTTTTTGCCTGGGATTGCACAGGAACGGATGTATGTAGAAATAAACGGTTTGTACCCTGTTGGAGTATAAATATTGCCTTTCAAATGAGCCATAGTATGTCTCCATAGCTATAATATAGAATGTACAATGGCTCTACAAACATCGTTAAAACGGTCTGAAACGCTGGCGCCAGGGAGTAGAGATGGGAAAACAGCGTGGCAGTCAATGAGTTAAGAAAGGTGTTATTGGTGGGGGGTTAGAAAGAAAGGTGTTATTGGTGGGGGGTTAGAAAGAAAGGTGTTATTAGTGGGGGGTTATAAAGTAAGGTGTTATTGGTGGGGGGTTAGAAAGGAAGATGTTATGGGTGGGGGGGTTATAAAGAAAGGGGGGGGGTTCAGGGTGTTAGTCACTCACTCTGTCGGCGCTGCAGCATGCTGGCACGGGGTGAGCCCTGGTACTGTGCCTGCCATGGGGACAGCAAGGTGGCAGGCAGCACACCCTGCGCAGAGAGAGAACAAAGAACAAGAGGCATGACATACCCACACACACACCCACACACACGCACGCGCACAAACCAACACAAATAGAGACGCACATCATGACACACATCATGATTCTGCCATGTCGCCGATGGTATCATCTTAGACTCTTTTAACTGTTAGTAAACAACCATGATGTCTTGGCCCCCAGAGGTCCAGAGGGACAATCTGGATGAAACCCAGCGATGTCGTAACTGATGACCCGTTTGTGTGTTCAGTTCGCCTATAGTGAAGTGCTTCCATCCGGAGCGTCCCTGGAGTGTTTCCCGCGGAAAGACAGCGAAGTGCAATAATATTCCAACCAGGTACGTAAACACTAAAGATCCTTACCCAGCAGAGCAGTGGAGACAACGTACCCGTTTCACCCTTTGAGAGCTAATTCTATGATTTCAACACAAAGGATCTGCAGAAGCACACTTTTACAAGATGACGCTGGCAGAAAAAAGGGTCTATAGGGACCGGGAGATGAGAGAGAACACTCAAACACACACGGACACACAAACATCATGAGACATCAAAAGAGACTAGCGCGCACACAAAATACCATTAACCGTCAGTTCCATCAAACGAGTGAGAAATGAAACCGCTTTTGATCAGAAAGGTTACAGCAAACTTGTTTGATCAAAAGCTGTTTAAATTTTCATGAACTAAAACTAAAATCATTTGGCATAGAATGAGTCGAAGCGGTCTGACATTGACATTCAAAGCGTTCGGATGGGTGCACATTAGGGCTGGGCAATAAAACAATAACGATAATTATCGCAATATACTTTTCCTCAATATAAATATGAAACGTGGTCAATAATATATATATATATTTTTTTTATTATAATTTTTTTCATTATTACCGGTAACACTTTCAGCGCCATAAACTGTCTGCCGCTTCAAGGCCAGCTTAAAATGGTAATTTCCGCTGTGTTTCACGATGTTTGTAGAGCTGTGTGTGTTCTGTATTATAGCTGTGGAGACAATGGTGTGGCTCATTTGACAGACACTACTTGTAGTCCAACATGGAAAAAAAAATTTGTTTCTACACACTGTAGTTTGTAGTTTATTACACGCTAAACATTGCGCATTTCCAAGATAATCCAGTCTTTTTCCATAGATCGCGAGGTAAAACGCGTTATGTGCAATAAGCCCGAATCGTTCTGGTTGATATATATATATATATTGTGAAGTGTACCTCATCATCAAGGGGGGGGGGGGGATCGTTTTAACTCAAAACTGTGATCGTGTTTGCCGAGCTGTGATCTTTAGAAAAACACGTTTCAGGTTCGGTAAAATAGACATAGAATTGACCTTACCTTAGCCAGAAGGTATTCCAAAAATAATAATTCCAAGTGATCGCATCGCCATCGCGATTACCAGTGTATATGTCCATACACGTTTCGCTTCTGCAACGGCATTTCGAGGCGATCAATGTGAATCTCTGTTCAAGCAGGAGGAGGAGCCCTTACAAAAAAAATAAAGGAAAACGTGTATCAACGCCAATGCAATTCCAGTTCAGACACAGACGATACTGCCACCTTGTGATATTCGATCGGCATTGCAATTCCAACGTATACAAACAAGCCAGGGACGGCTAGAATGATCCGGATGATGATTTAGAATGGGGATCAGAGGAAAAAGATCAAAGGATCTAAAAACAAGTTTACTCATTATTGGCGCTCAACGCTTGTCGGCCAATAACGAGTATACTCGTGATTGGCACTGAATGTGTTAATGCCAGTTATACCAGTTTTATTGTTATACAGTTCGTGTTCATGTTCTACCTCAGATTTGTGGACAGACTTGTCTTTCTAGCCCGCAACTTAAAGTAATGGCTTTGCTTGTCCAAATGACAATACTGACCAAATTGCGATTTATTTTTTGCTTTCTAATTTAAAATACAGTTTGAAACAGTCTGTACACAGCAGGCTATGTGTGCTAATCAGACTTGAGATTTAATTAATTTTTCATTATTAATACCAGAATTGAGATTTTATTTATTTATTTTCATTGCCCAGCCCTAGTGCACATCATAGTCCACATAAAAACCCTAGCAATGTCTCTCTCTCTCTCTCTCTCTCTCTCTCTCTCTCTCTCTCTCTCTCTCTCTCTCTCTCTCTCTCTCTCTCTCTCTCTCTCTCTCTCTCTCACACTGTACACACACCGCTATATAGTGAGCAGAAAACACCCATGCAAGGAATAATTGCAAGTTGATAGTGTTTACACAACAATCACAAACAATTCAGTCTATACAGTAGCTACAGAGGAAATCTCCACAAAAGCGAGTCTGCGGTAAATATAGTTCACGTCAGCTCTAGTTTTCAGGTGAAGTCAGGCCAAAGGAAAGAAAGAGAGTGAGTGAGTCTGAAACAGCAGAAGAAGATACTAATAACGATGATGATACAGACTCTCTCTGACAGATGCCTGCGGCGGCTCGGTTCAGCGGCCGTTCCAGAAGCCGCAAAGAGCAGGTACTGATCCGGTCGCTTTTCCCCCACGTCTGTCTCACAGTTGGAGGTTCTCCGACTATTCAGTCCGAAAGTACTTCCGGTCGGACAGATTAGCTTCATCTATGAGTGACACTGATCACATAGCAATGCCATAGCAACCAAAGTCTCTGAGAGAGACATGTATATCTAGCTTAACCTCGTTGGCGATTGTGTCGTTTCTATATATTGTCTTTTCTTTCTCCAGGAGGTCATCTTTATGTTTAGATAGTTCTAGAAGTCAGACATTTGCCAACCTTAGTAATGCTCTATAAAAAGAATAAAAAAAGAAAAAGGAATATGATATTTAGATGGTTGAAATAAAAAAGACATGCATTGTGTGCATTTAAAATGTTTGTCAAATTGGTGCCCAGCGATGGTGCAATGGGTGTGACCACCACCCCCTTAGGAGGTTAGGATGGAATCCCACCAAAACCTTTTCAGCTGTGTTACCTTCCTGTTGTCTCAATAAAGCACAAACACTGACGGCAATGGCCTCCCCACTGTAGAAAAACATCTTCTCTAACCTTTAGCCTGCATTTCTTATAAGATAAGAGATGAAGATAAGATGGATCTTTATTAATCCCAGTGGGGGAGTTCTGGAGTCATTAGTAGCACAGGAGAGGGAGAGGGGGGTACAGGCAGGAGTATAGGAATAAAATAATAAGGATAAAAAAAGATAAAGCAAAGGTCTGACTGATTTGGACGTGATCTCTGAACAGGTGAGACACACCATACACTGTCACCCCCCCGGTCCTACTGGACCGGCCATCGGACTCTCAGCACATCCATTCATAAACAATACGCTACTGCCAACCATTGGTCTGATGCAGGTGTTGCAGCACTGTAGTCTGGCCATTCATCTGTTTTATGTTATTTTCACCAGTCTGTGTTTGGTGCATTTAAGGTCTGTGTTGTCTGCATTGTTTCCCCTGTTTTAGTCTTGTGTTCCTCCTGCCTATGTTTGTAAGTGTGATCTAGTCTTGTGTGGTCTCTGTATTTGTATATTTGATTCTAGTTTATTCCCCAGTGTGTTTCTTTCAGCCTTGTGTTAGTTCTGTTTTACCACAGCTGTGTCTAATCACCAATTACCTTCATGTCTCTAATTAGTTTGGGTATTTAAGTCTTGTCTGCCCAGAATCCATTGCTGGGTCATTATTCCTGTTACCCTTGTTCCTGTGTGCTGTCAACCTTATGTACCTCCTGTGAAGCTTTCCGTATTTCCCCGTGAGTCAGTTTATGTATTGTTTGCCACGTTCAGTAAAGCTTGTTATTTTCATCCTCGACTTGTGCCTCGTCTATCTCACTCTCCACTACCTATCCTCGTGTTTAAGTCTGCATTCTGGGTTCTACTCACCTCTACCACCGTCATGCCACCTAAACGTTCCAGGAATCGTAACAATACACTACAGTATATAAAAAAATGCGATGATGTCAGCGTTTTGTTTACCACAAAACGAAACCTATGAAGTGTGCCGCACGTTCACGTCAACGTCCACGACAATTCTTTTTACAACTGAGGTAGGTAGATAACATTTTTAGAGACTAAAGTACCGGAAAGGGTACCGCTGGGTACCGGTATCAATTCACAGGTACCGGTATCGGTTCAAATGTGAACGGTACCGAACCCTAACTACTACGTTAGAATATGATGATACAGGGCGGTCGGGTGGCGTAGCGGAGATTGCGCTCGTCACCAATGCAAGAGGCTGCGGTCTCGACTACCGGAGTCAGCATTGCCTGCGGCTTGGGCCGATCGTCATACTAACTCGTTTGGCTGAGTTAGCGGGAGGGAAGTCGTGGGCGGTAATCTGGCGTTGTGGACAGCGACGCCTACAGGTCAGGTCTGGGCGCCTGCTCAGCGAAAGGCAGGAAGTGGTGAAGGCAGCGTGACCGCCCACGCGTTACGCTTCACCAATGAGAGTCCTCGCTGCCAGGTGAAAAGAGAGCCACTGGCCGTCTCTGCATGTGTCGGAGGAAGCATGCGGTAGACTTCAGGGTTCCCTTGTACCGACCAGTAGGGGGAACATGCGCACAACGACCAGGTAGGGGAGGGGGGGAATTGGCATAACGACTAAATTGGGATGGGGAGAAAAAGAGACAAATCGGAGAAAGAGAGGATGAAAAAAATAAAAATAAAATAAAATAAAAATATATATGATGATACTGGTGGCCATCACCAGGCTAAGCAGTCTGGTGCCAGGCCCATGAAGGTCCCTGGTCCTGTGGGTAGTGGAGATGCGACAAGGCCCTAATGTTAAACACAGAGACAAGACTAACGCTTTGTCAACCCCTAATCTCCTTCCCACAGCTGTGCAGCGTCTCTACATTTCGTAGCTCCATTTCTGCAGACCCCTCTCTGATTGGTTGAACTCCATTTCTGCAGACCCCTCTCTGATTGGTTGGACTCCATTTCTGATTGGCCACTACGCCCCCTTGTGACCGCGGCAGCACGAGAGAGCTGCAGTGCGGAAATAGGCTGCATTCTATTGCCATTCTCTGCGACAAACCCTAACCTTAACCAACTCCGAAACAATGCCTAAACTTAACCATAACCTTAACCAACTCCGAAACAATGCCTAAACTTAACCCTAACCTTAACCAACTCCGAAACAATGCCTAAACTTAACATGCCTAAAACTTAACCGGCGAAAGAATGCATGTTAAAAAAAAAGAAAAAAAAATTGAAGGGAATCGAACTTGTCACCAACGCACCGCAGGATCCACAGCAAGGCGGCGAACCAGTTGAGCTAGTCGTCGACCTCGATAACCTTACGCGCACCTCCCTCGCGTACCTTAGAGAGGGGCTTCGCTCAACCAATCAGAGAGGGGCTTCGCTCAACCAATCAGAGAGGGGTCTGCAGAAATAGAGTTCAACCAATCAGAGAGGGGTCTGCAGAAATGGAGCTACGAAATGTAGAGACGCAGCTGTGCAAAGGGCCAGAGTGTGTGTGTGTGAGAGAGAGAGAGAGAGAGAGAGAGAGAGAGAGAGAGCGAGAGAGAGACTCATTAATTGTCGGTATCACCACGATTGATCTCTGTAAACGCATAAGGAGAGTATGTAATGTTTGTTTAGCTGCTGAAGATGACGTGCATTAAAAAAAAAAAAACTCAACGGATCTGTTTGAACTCTCTCTAGCTTACCGATACGCTCAGTAAGCGCTAGAGAGAGACACAGAGTCTGACAGAGACAGAGAGACACAAGAGAGTGTGACGCCGAGACAGAGAGACACAAGAGAGTGTGACGGAGACAGAGAGAGTTCAAGTTTCTTTAATAGTTGTCATACAGAAGTACAGAATACTTTCATACAAAATGCTTCTTACTGTTACGCTCCAGAGACTGTGCTAGACAAGATAGTATCAAATAACATAGTATAGCATGTAATTTAGAAGTAGAAAATGAGGTCACAGTGTTCAGTATAGACATATGTACAATGTTCGATGCAGAATAGACGTAACTGAGTTACCATATAATATACAATACTATGCAGTGTACTAATGTACAGTACTATATAGTGCAAAGCAGAAATGGGATGAGGTACAATTTAGGTACAATTTACAGTAAGGTGTACGAGTTGTAGTGCAATCCTTCATCAATAAATATAAAGTGTGGGGAGTGGGTGCTACAGTGTGTTTGTTTAAAGTGGGTGTGTGCTATAAAGTGTGTGGAGAGACGAGAGAGTCTGACGGAGACAGAGAAACAGAGAGAGAGATGGAGACAGAGAGATGGAGAGAGAGAGAGCAACGAAACAGTGAGAGAGAAACAAAACAGAGAGAGAGAGAGAGAGAGAGAGAGAGGAGAGAGAGAGAGAGAGAGAGAGCGAGAGAGAGAGAGAGAGAGAGAGAGAGAGAGAGGATATAACAACCTCCCCAGCAGGTCCAGCCAAAGCTATTTCAGAGCCCCCCTGCTATGCGTGAGGAGGCGGGAGGAGTGACTTCCTGATCGACCCCTTCCACGTCCTTCCTTCAACAACAACAACAACCACTTGTGGCTCTGGCCACAGCCTCCCGTCGAGGCTTCATTTGCCGAGAGTAAAGCAGTGGCAATAAGAACACGGGCGTCAGGGTGCGTCGGGGGCTAAACTCCCACAATGCTGACATTGACTGGCACTTTTATTGGAGCTCCGCAGCAGCCTTCCCATTTCCGCTTTGCATCGCTCAATCTGTGTGAAGCCTCGCGCCACGCCAGGACTGACAGCTCTCGGCGGGGGGGGGGGGGGGGGGGGGGGGGTGAATATATACAAGTATAAAAAAAATGCACACTGAAGTGGAGGAATGATTTGCCTGAGACTTCCCTGAGAATGACACAGAGGTAATGGACAAAAAGTAAAGCCGGGACAAAAGTTGTGGAAAATAACGTACAATAAAGATGGCCACCGACCTTGCCCACCCAGGCAGCCACCTGTCGTCACTGTCTCTGCTGGGAGATGGGGTCCTACTCACCAATGATGTTGTCGATCGGTAGAGTCCTTTCTCGGCCCAATTAATTATTTTCTCAACACAATCCATTGTGTTTTTCATGCTGGATACCCACAGCTCGGGCATAAAACAAATCCAAAGTCTATAGGGGCCAACACTCCAGTAAGCCCTGAAATAAATGCTGAAAGCTACTTTCGATGCACTGTGGAGTAGGTTTCAGCTCTTAATTCAGGGCTAGACAGGAGCGTGACCCCCATAGATTTGTTTGTGGCTAACTACCTGGAGCTGCAGGTATCCAGTATGAAGAACTGCATGGATTGAAGGCCGATCGACAGCAACGTCACTGGTACTGTAAGTAGGAAATAGGGCTTGCGGCACCAAAACTATCCCTTTAACCCTTTCACTACCACACTAGGGCTGATCCCAAACGTTTGAACGTTCCTTCGTTACGCTGGCATACATTTTCTTATTAAAAAGGTCACGCACAAACACACGCATGACTCACACAGTCAAATCAACGAGTCGAGGTGAGGAGGCGTGCGTCACTGCTCAATTATTCAATCATGGCAGCTGTAACAGCAAGAAGTGGGAAGAAGTCACCTGTGTGTGGAAACACTTTAAATTAACGGAGGATAAAGAAAAGGCTATGTGTCAAATGTGCAACAAGCACTTGGCATTCCACGGTGGCACATCAAATCTGGCTGCTCATCACGTCCGGGCGAATCACGTCAACCAGTCTTCTGCCTGCTGTCTTCTACCTGCTGCCTGCTGTCTGCTATCTGCTGTCTTCTACCTGCTGCCTGCTACCTGCTGTCTGCTGTCTGCTACCTGCTGTCTTCTACCTGCTGTCTGCTACCTGCTGTCTGCTGTCTGCTACCTGCTGTCTTCTACCTGCTGCCTGCTACCTGCTGTCTGCTGTCTGCTACCTGCTGTCTTCTACCTGCTGTCTGCTACCTGCTGTCAGCTGTCTACTCTCTGCTGTCTGCTACCTGCTGTCTGCTACCTGCTGTCTGCTGCATACTGTCAAGTCAAGTCAAGAGTTTTATTTGTCACGGCATACAAGCATACAGTGAAATGCGGGTGGTCATGCCCGCAGCGATTGTGCAATAATACAAGTAATAAAAATAAGAATAAGACATAAAATGAGACATAACAGGTATAGTGTACACCTAACGTTTACAAAAAGCATGGTAAAGGCATGCTAAGGTCCTGCGATAGTGCAATCAGCGGGCAAGACCACCCGCATTTCATTGTATACCTGTATGCCGTGACAATTAAAACTCTTGACTTGACTTGACTTGACTTGAATACAGTGTTAGCTACGGACGAGGCACTGGGTCTTATGTACACTACTATACAATATACAGTTATACTATATATCCTTATGCTATCTTGCTATATCCATCTATTTATTATACAAGAACCACTCCTGTTCTTTTTTTTTGTGACCTTTTCATTGTGTAAAGTGACCGTTGAGTGTGTGCATGTGCAGCATGTGTGTGTTCGTGCTAAAGTGTCTGTTAGTGTGTGAGCGTATACAGTATGTGTGTTGTGTGTGTGTGCTCATGTGTGCCTGTGTGTGGAGAGTTCAGTGTTCAAGACTATGATGGCCTGGGGGAAGAAGCTGAGCCGAAGTCTCTCTGTCCTAGTTGCTGGTGTGCGCAGGCGTTTGTCTGACCGCAGCAGCTTGAACAGGCTGTTGTTGGGATGGTGAGGGTCTTTCATTATTCTGCAGGCTCTGGATTTGCACCTCTTGTTATATAAGACCTGCAGGGGTGGTAGTGCAATACCCGTGGTACGCTCGGCTGAGCGCACCACTCTCTGTAGGGCCTTCTTGTCCTGTGCCTTGCTGTTTCCATACCAGGCAGTGATGTTTCCAGTCAAGATGCTCTCTACAGCTCCGGAGTAGAAGGACTGGAGAATCTTCCCCGATACTCGGAACTTCCTTAACTGTCTCAGGTGGTAGAGGCGCTGCTTTGCCTTTTTTACGACTGAGTCTATGTGTGTTGTCCATGTCAGGTCCTCTGAGATGTGGACCCCCAGGTAAAACTTAAAACTGCTCACCCTGTCCACGGTAGCCCCGTTTATCCTCAGTGGTGTGTGTGTGTCCTGCTGTGTTCTCCTGAAATCCACGATCAGCTCCTTGGTTTTACCAATGTTCAGGAGCAGGCTGTTGTCCTGACACCAGCGTGCCAGTACATCAACCTCCTCCCGGTAGGCCTTCTCATCGTTGTCAGAGATCAGCCCCACCACCACTGTGTCGTCCGCAAACTTCACTATGGAGTTGGAGCTGAACCTGGCCACACAGTCATGTGTGTAGAGTGAATACAGCAGGGGGCTCAGAACACAGCCCTGGGGGGACCCGATACTCAGGGTGATGGTGTTGGAGGTCTGACCCCCCACCCTGACCGCCTGAGGCCTTTCACTCAGACAGTCTAGTATCCAGGCAGCTCGATCAGCTTGTCCACCAGTCTGGTGGGGACTATGGTGTTGAACGCTGAGCTATAGTCAATTAACAACAGTCTCACATAGCCCCCCTTCTGGCTGTCTTGGTGAGAGAGGGTGTTGTGTAGTACCTGAGAGACCGCATCGTCAGTGGACCTGTTCTGCTCTCTGCTGCCTGCTGTCTGCTGTTTGCCAGGTCCTCTTGTCCTCGTACCACCAAGGAAAATTCTGCCCATTCTTATTGTTATTGAATTATTATTGAATCCCGTGTCTGATAAACGGCTGTGACATGAACAAAATACAGAACAGGTCACAGAGGACAATAGAATAGGCGTTGGGGTGGAAATTATATGCCCCCCCCCCTCCCATGTCTCATAATTCCCCCCGATTAATCCCCAATCTTAAATCAAATCAATTCCTTTATCAATCAGTCACGCCCCTTTGTCTCTCATCTCCCAACACCTAAACCACCCCCCTGCCGGCCCCTTCCTTTGTGTCTCAACCTCCTACCAACCTTCCGATTCAGCCCCTCCCCTTGAAGCACCTACCCCCGCACCATATGTCTCATCCTCCTTCCCACCTGGTCACATGGCCCCACCTCTTCCTGTCAGGTATAAATATTGACGTCTTCTGTGATTCTGGGTACTCATTACGGGACCCCCTCGGCCACGGCGGCCAGTTGGGGCCCCTCTAAGCCAATTATCCTATTTGATCTAATAAATTGTAACAACCAACTATCTGACCAAGCAAAAATATTTCCTCCTGCATCTACAACAGTGTGGAACTCCATATTCCAAGAGCACCCTTCCTATTAGCAATTATGTTAACCATGTTCTTTGGCGTGGCGTGATTTAAATGCCCTTTAGCCTATCCAGGCAAAACATGCATCGACAACTGCACACTGGATTATACTATATAATGATTACATGTCTCATGCCTGTGTGTTTGGAATACTAATTGTGCTTATCAGTAATAACAAGAGCATTAGCATTCATCAGACTGGCATCGCTTCTGTCACATGAATACATTGTACGTTAAGTCCAAATTGGTGTTTTTCCCCCCCTGGAGCGAAAGGGTTTATGAAAACAATTAAACACATTGTGTGGGGAAAAAAATAAATGCATGGTTGCTAATTTCATAACAAGGGCCATTATTGAATTCATTTTATTTGTGTATCCATTCGTTCATTTTAATGGGCAGAAATGTGGCAGCCTCCTACGAGCCTCCCAGCCGTGCGGTCCAGCGGCACGGTCCCACGTTGTCCCGCCTGGTGCCAACGGCTGGACTCTTTGCACCGTGTGAGGACCATCTATGACTATGAATGCAGAGGCCGCCATCTTTATGCGTCGTTGTCCTGAGAGCTTCCTGAGAGACACGGCAGGGTGAGGGGAGGTTGCCGTAACAAATCGTCCTTGTTACAGAAGTCATCGGGTTTGAAACCCTCTAATCATCCACCACACACTGGTCTCTCTGCCTGGCTGGAGATAATGCCTGGAAGTGGAGCCTGAGTCTGCCCACAGTGTCTGGCTCTGCCAATTAAATACTCACCTGTCCAACCAACGCGATAAAGTTAACTAGACTGTAGCCTCTGTTGCTGGGGGGATTGAGTGAGTCTGTGAGTGTGTACGTCTGTGAGTGTGTACGTCTGTGTGTGTGTGTGTGTGTGTGTGTCCTCAGAGTAAACCTCCCATCATCCTACTGCTTAATGCTGGACACGAAATCTGTCCAACTCTACATCTCTCTCTCTCTCTCTCTCTCTCTCTATCTCTCGATATCTCTCTCTCTTTCTCTCTCGCTTTCTCTCTCTCTCTCTCCAGATGAAATGCCACACTGGATGACAGCAACATGGTCTAATTATGGCTGAGTTAACAAGAGAAGAATGAGAGAGAGAGAGAGACAAAGAGATAGAAAGGGAGATATAGACAGACAGTGATGAAGGAAACGAGAAACAGACAGAAAATTACACAGAGAGAAAGAGAAAAAAAAGACAGAAACACAGAGAGAGAAAAACATGAGAAAGACAATGATAGAGATTGAGTGGGCGATAAAGAGAGAGAAGGCAGTGCGGGAAACATATAATAACTTACTTAGTCGATGGATCCGGTTAATACAATTTATTAACTCAGAATGAAAGTATCCAATACAGAATAGTCAGAGAAAATGGCTGATGGCTCTTACCAAGGTTACTAGCTAGGACAGTGGTTCCCAAAGTTCACAAGCAGCGAAATCAGTGGTGTTGCTAATCATTGACACATGCTAGCCTGTAATAACCCCCCCCCCCAGAAAAATCTACTTCATTTGATATATTGAAAATATTTCACTTTTTGTGTGTTTTTTTTTATCATTGACATTATGCTAGCCTGCCATCACAAACACTGGCGTTTCACTCTTTCAGCGCCACGGGTCTAGCCCATCTTTGTTCCTACTGCGCCACCGCTCTAAGAGATAGGGATGCGTGGCGGTGTTTGCAGGGCTATATCTATATTCTATATTATAGCAGTCATAATGGGGGCCAGGTGGACCCCAGAGGACCCCTCCTTCGCGGAACTGTCTTCGGAGGAGAATCCACAAAAGAGGAGGAGGGGGGATGGTATGAGGGGGCAGGCTCTGGATTTGCACCTCCTGTTATATAAGTCCTGCAGGGGTGGTAGTGCAATACACGTAGTACGCTCAGCTGAGCGCACCACTCTCTGGAGTGCCTTCCTGTCCTGGGCCGTGCTGTTTCCATACCAGGCAGTGATGTTTCCAGTCAGAATGCTCTCTACAGCCCCGGAACAGAAGGAGTGGAGTATCTTCCCCGATACTCTGAACTTCCTTAGCTAGGCGTGTCAGTACATCAACCTCCTCCCGATAGGCTTTCTCGTCATTGTTAGAGATCAGCCAGTAAATATTGCAGTGTCAAATTAACACTATTCCCGAGTGTATTTGTTCCCATTTGGCAAGATTTACTGTGTACTATAGCTACTGTCCATCAATATCTTCCTTTTGAATGAAATAGGTTCAGGAGAGATGTAGAGAGAGGGAGAGGGAGAGAGAGCGATACACACACACACACACACACACACACACACACACACAGAGACATTTGCAATATTTACTGTGTATATAGCTCAGTAGCTGTAACAGAATAATTGTATTAATGAACTATTATTCAATAGCGTTTAAATTATAATGAATTAAATAATTGTATAAAGAATTTTCCATGTTCTGTCATCTAATAATATATTCCATTACCTTTCCTATCTGTATCAAAGTCAAAATGTTGGTATTGTGACAACACTACAACATACAAAAGCAGCCCATATGGAAGACTTGGTCAAGTCTTATGACCCTCTACCTATAGGTTTTAGGCATGGTCATATAATATGCTATCTAGCTTGTGTGTCACCCTAGGGCTAGGCCTCCTGCTGGGTCCAGTCATTGGAATAACAAATGAACGACAGACTAGAAACTGGGCCTTTGTTCCAGGTGTGAATTGGTCTAGTGACATTGATCACGTTGAATTCTGGGAGTGTAGTTTTTTCATCAGATAGCTGAATTCACTTGAATCCTTTCAAACTCCTGTGCTGGAATGTAGTTAGGATTTTACCAGAATGTTTGATAGGACATTGATTGAAAACTATCGGCTCGAATTTTACAATTGATGGCTTATTTTGACGGTATGAACCTGTAGTTTTATATTATGTAACAAAAAAAGGGAAAATTATGAGGAGGAGCTCAAGAGCTCAGACTCCTAAGGGTTAAAAGCCTTCAATGCTTATTAGTGCATTTGAAGGTTTGCATGTTTCAACCACCTCCTATAATAGTGGGGGTCGTGGCTCTCTGACACCGTTATTTCGGGGGTCGCGGCCTGAAAACTTTGGGAACCCCTGAGCTAGGAGACCCGGGAGAAGCGACCGAATCACAGGAAGAGGGCTCATTTATACCGAGGAGAGGGGAGGGGGGGACAATAAAACTTGGTAGAGGCGACAGAGGGGGGAGACAAGCTCCTATTTCCCTCACAAGTACACTCTTTCTAGGGAAGGAAGCTGGTTGCTATCCTGGAGAATCCCTCCCACCCCCTCTGTCTGTGGCTGAAGCACGTTCAGCCACAGACTCATACCCCCCCGACACTCAACTAACCGCCTCGGACAGTCCTTCATACCAGCAGCCATCAGGCTCCACAACAGTGGGCAGGGACTGCGGCCAGACATCCAACTAGAACTAATAGGAACCCAAGGAGGACAATAACACTACCTTATGCATACTGCACCTTATGTGACACTGTGAATACTGTATATTCAGTTAGTTAGATAGTAAATTATATTGAGTTATTTGTTTACACTGCTGTTTTTACTACCTGTACCCCTATGCCTGAATTTGCCCAAGGGGATCAATAAAGGAATATCTTATCTATATTCTATCTTCTTCTATCTATCTATCTTATCTTATAAATAAAACTGGGTAGAGGGGACAGATGGAGGAGACAGCGGCAGAAAAAAGAGATGGAGTTAGGGAGGGAGGGATGAGAGAGGAGGAGGATGTTGAAGTGCAGGTTCAGACAGGGGAGTATACTACATCAGATCATGTGCTTCATATCACAGAACATATGAACATAGACTGAAACTAACTTTTGATCTCCTGGGCGACAACATATTTATTTTCCAATATAGGGTTCCATGGTGGTCCAGTGGGCCTCTATATTGTATTTATTGTAGGTGACATATTTACCTACCTTGTTTAACAACCAGGAAAGTTGGAAAGAGAAAGTTGTATGTATTGTAGTTGAAATATTGTAATCCAAATCCATGCACAAAAATAATTTTTTTTTAATTCAGCTAATTCAGCATATTAGTTACAAGATTGTGGTGGTAATGCATTCTTATGTTGATACATGAAGAGGCTTTAGTTTTGAGAAAATGGAGTTTGTTTATAGTGGCGACTGGTGGCCCCAGTGGTGAGACTCATTATTGCAGTTTTAGCCCTTTCACTACCAAATGGTTAACCCTTTCACTGTGACAATACATAAGGTTAACCCTTTCACTGCCACACGACAAAGTGTTAACACTTTCACTATACCACACTACAGAAGGTTAACCCTTTCACCCTTTCACTACAACCCTTTCCCTCCCCCGTGAAAGGTTAACCTACTTTAGTGTGGTAGTGAAAGCGTTAAAGACCCAATCCGTGATCCAAAATGTAAACAAATCGGGGCATTCCCACCACCAGAAATGGGAAGAAATAGCAACGAAGACCCTCTTGACACAAGAACTAGCATTAGGAAACAGGTGAATGTGAGTTTTTAATTGTATTTGCTGTATTCTTTGTGACTGTATACGGTTTGTTTACATTGGTAATGTTTGTCAACACTGGGTTGAACATATTTAGGCTGTATTCTGAATTACAATGGGTTAAAGGAAAACTCCAACATTTTGGGAAATTTGCTTATTTGCCATCTACCCTGGAGTAGATCAAATTATTCAAGAATGTTCGTAAATATACCCCACAATGATATTGTAAAACAGATTGAGCCTTTAAGAAAAAAGTTATTATAATAATTATTACTAATAATAATTATTTGACTATTTTGAATATAGCCACTGAGTCATGAACTACGCTCTACGACAACGAACTCGGTTCTAATTAGTAAGAGAGTGGATCTTACACAGCTCTCATCCTCTGCTACCATATGGAAATAATTTGGCGCCATCGAGTTGAATTTCACAGTCTACCAGTAAGTCCTGGGAGAGGAGTGTCACGGAGCGCTCCGTCTTCTTATTGGGCACGGGTCAAACACGCTGATTAATGTTTAATGCCATTCTTGTCTGGACTCATTTAGAACCGATAGACACCCATATGAATTACATCTACAGTACACACACCACAGAACTGCTATAACCCTGCTATGATCATAGATTCAAGATTCAAGATTGTTTATTGTCATGTGCACAGTTAAACAGACAGTTTGCCATACAATGAAAATCTTACTTTACACAAAATCACACAATACTTAACCCTTTTTTTTTTTTTTTTTTTAGCCAAGGGTTTTCAAAGACAAGGGGTGGAGGCTTCCAGTCTGCCAGTCGTCCCATTCAGCTTGGTTCAGGGGGGAAAGGGTACAACTTTGGGTTGACTTTGGGTCTTTGAAAAGCGCTACGCAAAATAAATGAATTATTATTATTATTATTACAAAAGTCTCTTCGAGTCCAATAAATTCACCTGATCAACAGGGCAAGTGTTGCCACAATCCCAGCGAAACCAGCTACAGCCATGAGAGCGTGCCTCACTGTGGACTCTGGGTCAGCCACTCGAAAGAACTCTACAAACCCATCCCAGGAATTGTTTTTCACCAGCCAGTCTCGTTGGTCAGAAAGGAGATACGTGGAGATTTCTTGGCCCACCAACGCAACGCAGTGCTGTCTGCCCATCTCCTTCAGGTACTGGCACACAACCGCCCCGAAGGCCACCAGGCTGGCAATGCGACCCCAGTTGGTGACCCCGTCACCAAAGAGGCCCTTGGCCACAGACATAATGAAGCTCATGTCGTCCCCTCCGTTATCCAACTCCATTATTTTGTTGCGCATACCATGATATCCATATCGGTGTTTCCGGAGAAGGTCATCCACAACCCTTTTCATCGTCGAGAGAGTCTTGCCTTGCCCCCACCATGACGTAGAAAGTCCGGTAAAGTCTGTAAGGAAAGTGCCAATGAGTTCTCTTGTGTCGTTCTCCAGTGTCTCGTCCCCTGCCGGACGGCTGGGCATGTCGCGGTCACTGTCCAACAGCTCGGGAGCGCACGGCAGAGCGCCGTCGTCGCTATCGCCGATATCATCCAGGATGTTTTTAATCTGCAAAATCTTCGGCCTTGGTGGAGTATCACTACCAGCGACATTCCCATTTTGAGTATCTAAGGATGAGGCCCTCGCCCTCGCCCTCCCAGAGCCGTAGAGACTCGAGAAGGTTCCAGTTGTGGTCCTTTTGGTCAATGACGTAGAGAAAGTATTCATCTTCGCGTTGTCTTTCAAATAAATCTCGTTAGTTAAAAGTTATTTCTCTGTTGTCTCTTCAAAGTCCAGTCAAGTTATGAGTCTTCTTCTCCTTCAGTTCCCTGGGCTGCCTTTAAATAGGACACAAATGTTCTAGAATGTTCTATTATGACATCATACTGTGACATCACAAATGTTCTAGAATATTCTATTATGACATCATACTGTGCCATCACAAATGTTCTAGAATGTTCTATTATGACATCATACTGTGCCATCACAAATGTTCTAGAATGTTCTATTATGACATCATACTGTGCCATCACAAATGTTCTAGAATGTTCTATTATGACATCATACTGTGCCATCACAAATGTTCTAGAATGTTCTATTATGACATCATACTGTGCCATCACAAATGTTCTAGAATGTTCTCATACTGTGACATCACAAATGTTCTAGAATGTTCTATTATGACATCATACTGTGACATCACAAATGTTCTAAATCAAATCAAATCAAATCAAATTTATTTATAAGGCCCGACAACACACGTTAATGTCCCCATGGGCCGTACAGGTCTTCTTTAAACAAGTCAAGAAGAAAACATAATAAGTCAAGAACAGAACAAGAACACCATAAGGTCCAAAAAATGTAAGATAAATAAACAAATAAATGAAAGAATGCAAGGTAGGGAAGGTTGTGCTGGTGGTCTTGTGCCTTATACAAGTTCTCCCTCTAGTGGAATATAGATTAACTGCACGTTACACTGGACACGATGCCGATGGGTTGACATTATGTACACGGAGTCCCAACTGTGGGACCAGTTCGGTTTACAGATGTGTGTGCGTGTGTGTGCCAGCGCTGGCATGGTTCAGATACTGGTGATCCTGCATCAGAAGGAGTCCAAGCAGTAGGAAGACCAACCCTACGTCCTTCAGAGAGAAGGGCTACAGTCCGAAGCGGGCGGGGGTTCTCTTGGGTGTCATGGGGGCTTCCTCCATCCTTCCTGGGGTGCAGATTTTCACAGCCACCCGGACACTGTTGATGTTACTCTTCCTGTCCTGCTCCTCTCGGCGTGATCTCCGCTGCCGCTCAGCCAGGGTCATCTCCTCCTCCATGTTAGTGATCTCCTCCTTGGCCCTCCGGCAGTTCTCCTGTCTGCTCTTGCCTGCGTGTTTGATACTATAGAACATGGGGCCCAGCTCTGCGAGCCACTCTCCCTCCACTGCAGTCACACACTGCATGTACTCCTTGGTGGTGGTCAAGAGCAGATCATGGTAGGTGATGTAATCAGGGGTGTAGCCCATCCCAAACAGGGAGCTGGTAGGGTGGAGGTGGCAGGGCATGCCCGTCCTCACGTTCACATACTCACCGATACCCTTGAGCTTGGCAGCCTGGTGGAAATAAGCAGCGCAGATACATTTCCTGATGATGTCCGAGTCAGAGCCGCAGGAGATCAGGTTCATCCTCTGCTGAACCATGATGTCCTTCAGCTGGGAGTGGACCTCAAACACCTTGTGCATGGCCTTGGTGTGGATGAAGTGCTTGTTGCACCAGATGCTGGAGTAGTTGTTGTTCTTCCACTGCATGTAGACGTGGTGGTAGGTGAGGTGGTCGCTCTCTGGTACAGCAAACTTCTCCCTCACCTGGTCACTCTCCTCCTCGCGACCCTTGGGTCTGTAGAAGATGGCGGGAACGGACAGCATAGAGATGATGATGAGGATGTCGGCGCTGCAGCCCATGTCACATGACACGATGAGCATCTTGGAGAGAGCCGGGTCCAGAGGGAACTGCGCCATCAAGCGACCCGTCGGTGTCAGAGCGCCTGTGTTGTCGAGAGCTCCCAGGATCCACAGCTGGTACATGGAGTTCAGCATGTTGTCCTCGGGCGGCGGGTCCATGAAGTGGAAGAGCAACAGGTCCTGGACCCCCAGAGACTTCAGCAGCAGGACCACGTTGGACAGGTTGGTCCTCTGGATCTCTGGGATGGTGGTGGACAGCATCTCGTTCTTATAGGCACTCTGAGTGTACAGCCTGTAGCACTGGCCTGGCCCTGTGCGTCCCGCTCTGCCGGCGCGCTGGTTGGCGTTGGCCTGGCTGATGGGGTACACCCGAAGGTCATCGGTGCCAATGCGAGGGTTGAACACCTTGAGTTTACAGTATCCTGCATCCACAACAAACATGATCCCATCTACAGTCAGAGACGTCTCAGCGATGTTTGTGGCAACGATGCACTTCCTCACCCCGCCTGGAGCCTTCTGGAAGATCTTGGCCTGAAGATCAGAGGGGAGCTGGGAGTAGATGGGCAGCACTTCCAGAGCAGGAGCGCTCTCCAAGTCCTCCAACCTCTCCACGATCTGATCCAACGTCACCTCGATGTCCTCCTGGCCAGGCATGAAGATCAGGATGTCTCCTGACATGCCGCTGAGGTGGATCTGCAGGGCCTGCTTCACTGCTGCCTCCACATAGTCCTCCTGAGGAGTCTTGCTGAACAAGATGTCCACTGGGAACGTTCTTCCTGGGATGTTGAAAATCGGTACGTTGCCGAAAAACGCTGCAAATTTGTCTGAGTCCATCGTAGCCGAGGTGACTATGAGCTTCAGGTCGGCGCGCCTGGAGACCACCTCGCGCAGCAGGCCAAACAGCACGTCAGTATTGAGGGAGCGCTCGTGGGCCTCGTCCATGATAACAACACTGTAGTGATCCAAGTCCGACTCCCTCAGCGACTCTCTCAGCAGCATACCATCCGTCATGTACTTGATTACCGTCTTCTCTGACGTGCAGTCCTCGAAACGGATGGCGTAGCCCACCTCCTGCCCCAGGCTGATGGCCATCTCCTCGCTGACTCTCTTGGCGACGCTCATGGCGGCCACCCTGCGGGGCTGGGTGCAGCCCACCATGCCGTAGCCGGTGTAGCCGTCCTCGTGCAGGTACTGGGTGAGCTGGGTGGTCTTCCCGCTGCCCGTCTCGCCCACCACGATCACGATGCTGTTGTCCCTGATGATGTTTAGCAGCTGCTGTCTGACGGCGAAGATAGGCAGGTACTGTCTCTGCTCCAAAAGGGTTTTCTTCTTAGCAAATTCACTTGCGGCCTCAGTCTTATCTTTCATATGGTCTGCATATTGCTGTTCTGTTCTGTAGTCCACCTTGCCGTCCTCTCCTACAGGCTTTCCCCCAGAGCTGTCCGTTTCCTCTTTCTTCTTGATGCCCATGATGTCTCCCAGCTTTGTACCCGCCAGCTCCCAGTGTTTTTGCTGTGCCTTCTTGCGTTCTTTCTGCTCATGGTGCTTACGGACCAGCTGGCTGCGCTTACGAGAGATGATGGCCATGTCTGAGGTGGCGTCTTTGACAGGGATGACAGGCTCTGGCTGCTTAGTGAAGACTATTCTTCCGTCCAGGAAGGGAGGGACCAGGTTGTGAACCAGCAGGTGGACCTTGGCAGCGTTGTCCTCCTCAAAGTCCTCGTCCACCTCCAGCCTCTGCACCACCCCGCTGGTCAGCATGCGGTTTGTCTCCCACCGCTCGTTGTCCTCGTTGATCTGCCGCTTCTGGGCAGATATACGTTTCTGTGTCTGTTTCTGGAGGATCTGCTCCCTCTTCTTCACGTACTCTTCAGAGGTAGCGGTCAGTGGGTTGTGGAACTCGTCGTAGCCTTCGTCCATCATGTACCAGTCCCTGTCGGCTTGCTTCTGGTCGTCCTCCCACTGCTGCTTCTCATCCTCGTTGTCGAACATAATCCCCTCCTGACTGTCTTCCTTCTTGCCTTTTCCTCGTGACAGACGAGGGGTGGAGCCCAGATGCTTCCTGTCATTGGCCCACTCATTATACTTGTAAGAAGGGGTGGGCAGGGGCGTGTCATCAGGATAACGGCCTCTAACTGACCTGTCCCTCCTCTCACTCTCGCGGCCGGTGTGCGGGCTGTGCTCTGAGCGATCAGACTCTCCCCGTGAAAGAGCGGGGGATGGAGACTCCCACTGGGAATGCCTTGAGCTGCCAATACCACTGTCGTCCTCTTCCCAGTTGGAACGTGAGGGTGTAGAGGAGTCTCTGGGGCGCTGCGGAGGCGTAGGAGGCTCCTCCCTCTTGCTCCCCCGGCTGATACGATCAGTAGACCAGCCTTCTCTCTGGGAGCGCTCGCTCCTCTCGCTGCGATCTGAACGCTCGGACGAGCTGCTGCTGCCGCCGCGGCGGCTATGGCTGCGTTCTCCATCATCTCTTTCACTCCGCCGGTCTCTGCCTTTCTCTCTGTTCCTCTCCCTGTCCTTTTCTCTCTCCCTATTCCTGTCCTCTTTGGAGCAGGCGTAGACCCCGTGCTCCCGTCTGTCTCTCTCTCTCTGCTGGTGTTTGTGACGGAACTCCCCGCTGACCCCCCCAGGGCTGGAGGGTGTCTCAGAGCCGGGCATCCGGTACTTCCTACTCTCCTTTCTAGCGCCTCTGTCTTCATCCTCATCCTCGTCGTTCTCTTCCTCATCGGACCCAGAAACGCTCTTGCTTTCCTCCCAGTCTCTGTAAGAAGACACCTTGGATTTCTTCGTCTGCCTGTCGTCGCTGCCCGTCTCCTCCTGCTCTCTGCTCTCACGCTCCTTCCTCTTCTGGGCCGCGAGCAGATCCAAGCCCAACAGGGAGGTGCGCGGAGAGGGCGCGCGGAAAACGTGGGGCTCCGAAGCGGCGGTCTTCTGCTTTACAATCAGTCCGCCGACCTCAGTGGTGGGGTCGCCGCCTTCCAGCCTATGCATTGACTCGTCATCGTCCATCGTCTTAGGCATCTTGTTTGAGCAATGCAGGCTTCAGTCTGTGTGTCAGTCCTTTTTCTTCTTCAGAATGAGATCTTTCTCACTCAGTTCACCTTCTTCTTCTTCTAGAATGTTATACTATGACATCATACTGTGACATCACATGTTCTAGAATGTTCTATTATGACATCATACTGTATCACATGTTCTATTATGACATCATACTGTATCACATGTTCTATTATGACATCATACTGTAACATCACATGTTCTAGAATGTTCTATTATGACATCATACTGTAACATCAAATGTTCTAGAATGTTCTATTATGACATCATACTGTGACATCACAAATGTTCTAGAATGTTATAACATCATACTGTGACATCACAAATGTTCTAGAATGTTATTATGACATCATACTGTGACATCACAAATGTTCTAGAATGTTATATTATGACATCATACTGTGACATCTAAGTCTGCAACGATTAGTCAATATAATCGACAACATCGATCATAAAAACTCGTGGACGCCTACATTTTGCGTTGATGCATCGTATAATTTTTTTTTTTTTTTATTTAAAATTTCTTAATTTTTTTATAAAATAAAAATGTTGCACTACCTATCTTTGTGAAAGTGGCTTCTCAGCTCTGGTCCAGCTGAAGACAAAGCAGAGGAACAGATTGGACATTGAGCATGACCTCAGAGTTGCTTTGTCTACCATCACCCCAGACTTTGAGACTCTTGTCAGGAGCAAACAACATCCCCAGTTATCCCATTAGTTCCCTGGGATGTTAAGAAGTCTGCTAAGAAGGATATATTATTATTTATTATTATTATTATTATTATTATTTTATTTCATTGTGTTTTTAGCCCTAGTTGCACTTTTGTTGCAACCCCAGTTATCCCATTAGTTCCTCCAAACTTACTGTCGGTCTGTTCTGTATCGTTAGTGGCTTAGCTTGGCATCACACTGCACTATCTCGCGTACGTGCACGCGTACTGAATAAACCACAAATGTACCTCTAATACCAGTATTAGTCTGACCACACCCCTCATCAGCTTACCTTCATAAGCAGGTGTGTGGTCACCTGCTCTCCTCCTTCTCGCTTTCACCACAAGGAAGAAGTGCCTCGGTAGATCCCCACACTTGACACCATGATGGAAGAAATTGGATTAGGTACAGCTTTGGGAAACAAGGATACGTTGACATCATATCTTTATTTTCTCTCTCACTATTTTTCGAGAAAATACGGCGATATTGTCTTCGTACTGGAGTGTCTAGAAGATGATGATCATTCTAAAAACCCTCCACCGGTTTTCGTATTGGGAGCACGCCGCTGCATGCTTCTCAACTGCAGTTCCTTGCTGTGTTTGTTGGGGTGAAACCTGTCAGGCCACAGCTGAACTGTCGGACATGCCGCTGTTGTGAGGAGCGGTGCGTTCCAGGTTGGGTGAGTAGTGTTTGCTGGCGGGCTCCACTTGTCTGTTAGTGCTATGGGGGCTACTTGACAAAGTTTATGGAAACCGGCCCCAGGCTAGGGTCCTTTGTTCAGCCACCTAGGCGACAGAAGGCCTTGGTCTGGAGACCATTATAGTTTTAACTAGTGGGCCGCGACCATTGACACTGGTGATCCCTGTGTGTTCTGGACGAGTGGATTCTCTCTGTCACCGTGTTAAGGCCCCATCTTTCATATCCAAATGAGAGTATTCCTTCACGAGGGGATATGTGCATGTAATGTGCGATAGCGGCAGATTCATGTTCAAAGTCAGCTACACAGGCCAGTTGGTACTGTGCTGATTTCCGTCGGATGTGGTAAAGTCACCGTTGTGAAGCGGTGTTGACATCTTGTTTTCTCTTTTCTCTTAAAAAGTGAGGAGAGGTTCAGAACGGCGGCCTGTCTGGGTGAGTGTTATGTCATTGTTTACATGTTCATAGCTTACGGTTAGCCAGTCAGCTGTTAACTGCTGCGTTAGCCTGCTGGATCGCTGCATGGCCTGCTTAGGGCCTACCATTAGCCAGTCAGCTGTTAGCTGCGGGGCTAGCATGTCGTGGTCGCTAGGTAACGTTAGCTTGCTGCTATGGCCATGGCCTGGCGCGGGGTAGCTTAGCTTCTCGCGCGCCGTCGTGAGCTCGCTTCTGATCGTTAGCTTGATGCTATTCTGTTGAACGTGCTTTGATTTTAACATGTTTTACACTCTTGACCACGACGTCATCCTTGACAGGGGATGTTTTCGTCGACCCTGCCCTGAGCCAGGACGGCAAGGATTGCATCAACAAAGGGACCGTTGCGACGGGTAGAGCGGCGACGCTGCCCGGATCGAACAACACAGGACGGCTGTGTTTCTACGGTGTCTTGAGACTGCACTTCGCTGATCTGCGTTCCGGGTAGGAACGGGGTTGACCAGACCTCATAACACGTCTTCTGGTTTTACTTTGCTAAATGTATTGTGAATAACGGTGTTTTTCCCAAAACGTGTGTTGCTACAATGCATTTAGGATACGTTGCGGGTTATGTGTGAGCTGTTTTTGTCACTGGCAGTTAGCTTCTCCGTGCAAACGGGATGTAATGATCTGGTTGTTGTGTGAGAAACACGGCCGTGTACTCACAACTAAGGTAACTAACCTATGAAGCTATGCTTGGTGACAAGTGAGTAAGAGAATGTTCTTTCTCAGACTGTAATGACAATGAACAGTGTGTTCACACATTAACAGGTTTTCCTGTTTTAACTGGCCGTATTGAGGGTAAAATAGGAGGATTGTGTTTTCCCCCCCGGTTCCCTGGGGACTTTATCACCTCCTATCAGACATGTTGTGCATTAATTGTGTCTTTTGTGTGGTAGGGATACGATGTAACTCTTAGCTTGATTGCTGAGGTTGTGCTAAATCTGCTGGAGAAACTTATTTCCTAAAGGGAAATTGGTTTGGTTGCTGTCATGTGTGCTTAGCAAGGCCTGTGGTCGATACTAATCAAGAATGATGTATTCTCTCATTGTGAAAAAAACGGCGTTCCTCTGTTGAGTGTTTTTGCCATTTTTTGTAGGTGATGATGGGTTGTGTGTGTCATGTGACCTACAACTGGGTTGTACTGGCCACAGAAGCACATGTGTATGTTGGACCGGGGTTCTTAGAGCCCTCTCTATTCTGTGTTTTTCCTTAGTAAAAATCAGATAGCAGGTTAGCTCATGCGCTGTGTGGAGCTGTGAAACGCTTCATGGAGCTGACTATGACTGTGTCATATTCTCTTTTTGTCGTTACGTCGTATCATGGGTGTGGGGTCGTAAAGGGGTGAACTGGTAACCTTTCCTCTCCCCATTGTTCTGTCGGTCAGGGGTACACCCCCTGTCCTTCAAGGTTCCCGTCACGTGGCGGTTCGGCACGTTACGGGGGGGGGGGGGGGGGGGGGGGAGGGAGTTCCTGGTCCCACGGCCTGGTATATTGGGCGTGTGCACCGCAGGAATTCCCCCGCCATAGAGTACGTCACCGTGCGCGTCTCTGTTGGTAGGACTTCCGTGTGCTGTTCAGGTCCATGTGATGGATCTGTTTTCAGGGGGGGTGGTCAGGGCTCCTCCTCACCAAGCGCCTATTCAGGCCTTCTGTGAGTTCGGACTCCTTCTTCCATGTGAGGAAGCCTCCATCAGAGTACAGAGCCTTCCTCCTCAGATTGTCAAAGTGAGTGGACCCTCTAGAAGGGTCCTTTTCTATTGTATGTATATTCGATTCAATTCGTTTATTGAGTGTGTATGGGTTCAGTGCCTCTTCCCCGGAGGCCCTAAAACCAGTTTTTTACATGGCTCAAGGTGCAATATATTCTTTTCAATCTGTACAGCTCGCGTGGGAAGTCTCTCTGGGGATCCCCGTCTCTTTCCTATGGGAGGGTGGTGGGATGTAAAAATGTGAACATTTTTTACCCCGGCTGTGTAGACTGGGATACATACTGTTGATGCTTCCTTCTTTCTATTCCAGAAGTGTTGGAGTTAGGGAGTGTCACACCCCTCTTGTCGTTCCCCTGGGCGCCTTGGGGATTCAATGACAGGTCTAAATAGCCTGTTCATTGATGGGGGTGTGTCCCGACGCACGTATAGTGCTAGCTCGCTGTAAACAGGCGATTGACTGGCACGCCTTGGTTGCTTGTGGTTGAAACAGCGTTTTTATAAAGCAACTGAGAGGGGGGTTTTTCCTCTTCCGACGACCACATCCCATGACCTGGGTGGGTTGTCGACGGATTCTTGTTCATGTCTGGGGGATGATGACGGGATGGATCTGAACATATGTGGTGGGGTCTCACGCCCTTGGGGTGGGCCACCAGGCGCGGTTCGTCCGAACGTCTGGGTGGCGCCTTCTTTTCATGTTAAGATCAACACGCATATCTGCCCTTCTCCTGGAGTAGGCATGTCGGTGTGGTTAGGGCACGGGACTGGTTCTGGTCACGCTGGTCCAGATCAGTTGAACCCGTTGTCCGCCGGGGATGCAGATCTGCTGTTCTGGTACCCTGAGGGACTTGGGCTTTTTTCAGGGGGAAAAATGCCAGGTCGGTCTGGGTGTCACAGGGTTAAGCGCTATGGAGACCCTGGTTGGGTATGTTTTTACTCGGCACTGTCGTCATGGCTTACAGCCATGCCATTCTGTACGCGCTCGATCTCGTCGGATCTCGGCCGCTACACAGGTTGGTCCTGGTTAGTACTTGGTTGGGAGACCGCCGGGGAATACCAGGTACGGTGTGCTTAGGGGCTGGTTCTCCATTATTTTTCGCTCCTCTCTCACGCATAGCGAAGAGGGGCCTGTGGGGGTGGTTTTTTGACCTCCTCTGGTGACCCTGTGCTTCCCGTACCGCCAGGCCCGGTCCGAAGTGATGTTTGCGACCCGTAGGCCTGGGTTAACCCTTTTTGGAAACTGAAACACTTGTACTGCGGTATAGCCGGTGTATACCCGCAGGTGTGTTTTGGAGTTTTTTCTTGAGGGGTTATAGGAACAACCACCGCATTGGGTAACACCGAGGTGGTTGATTCCCTGGTGTGTTGGAGCAGTGTCAACTCCCGGGTTCACCGTTTGAGGGTGCCCCTGCACGTTCATGACGTCTGCCAATCGTGTCAGCCTTCTCTGCCTCGACCCCTCTGGGTGGGGTTTTTTAAATGGAGGCTTGGTCATGCAACACCGCCAGCTTACGCTCCTTCCGCCGGGGCGGCTGTGTTCAGCTGTCCCCTCTGGCGCCTGTCTCGTCCGCAGTCTCCAGGCTAGGGTTAACAGCCTGTTGCCTGGTTTTCCCCGGTGCGCTGCCTGCTTCCGTTGGTTAACCTTTTTTGTGTGCTTACGGCCATGCTGACTGTCTGTTCTGCAGGGTTAGTGTGCCAGGCGGTGTACTGTTGGGGGGACGGGGCCCGCTCGGCTTACGGCCATACCGACCTGAACGCGCCCGATCTCGTCCGATCTCGGAAGCTAAGCAGGTTCTGGCCTGGTTAGTACTTGGTTGGGATACCGCCTGGGATTACCAGGTGCAGTAACTGGGGGGCCTTTGTCCGAATACGCTGGCGATGTGGGGGGCGGGGCACTACGTGCCCACCTGGTGGGGTCTTGATGCTGGCATCATGGACTTCTCCGGGCCCCCATTCCAGGGAGTCCAGTCCTTTTGGTGGGTCTGGGTCTTCCTTCGCGCTCCGCTGCTACGGCCTTGCCACGGGGTTGGGTTTGCCCTTGACCCCGTGATTCTGGGGGCAGTAACGAGGTTGTTCCTCCGTTCGTTCCCGGGTGGCATGCGGGTTGTGCGTGTGTGTAGTCGTGGGGTCAAGCCACGGTCTGCTCACCCTGTGCGTTAAGTTGCTTGAGTGCCTCTTCGCACGGTCGGGTCCGTCGCCTTCCCGTGAAGCCTCTAATAGGGGGGATACCCTCCATTAGGGGGGGTCGGGGGGGCTCGGCCCTCCCTGTTCTGATGGTTTTGGGGGGCTGTCAGCGGGGTGTATTTGTCAGCCAGTGGCTCCGCTTGGCCTCCCTTGTGCAGTGTGATGCCAAGCTAAGCCACTAACGATACAGAACGATAGGTTATGACTATAACCAAGTTCTGTTAGTTAGGGGCGATGCTTGGCATCAGACGGCCGCTGCAGCCCTTGACCTCACCTTGTGGTGAAAGCTTGGGAAGGAGGAGAGCAGGTGACCACACACCTGCTTATGAAGGTAAGCTGATGAGGGGTGTGGTCAGACTAATACTGGTATTAGAGGTACATTTGTGGTTTATTCAGTACGCGTGCACGTACGCGAGATAGTGCAGTGTGATGCCAAGCATCGCCCCTAACTAACAGAACTTGGTTATAGTCATAACCTATCGTTATGTGGTGTAGTGCACGTGGTGTAGTGGTTAACACTGCCGCCTCACAGCAAGAAGGTCCAGGGTTCGATTCCCGCTTGGGGACCAGGTTTCCATGATGCCAGGTACCCAGGTGGGGTATCTCTAAGGCCTTTCTGTGTGGAGTTTGCATGTTCTCCCTGTGCTCGCAAGGGTTTCCCCCCCGATAAGATAAACCCAATGGAAAAACATGCACAACAACAGATCGCTAACGCTGTGGCGTCCTTGACGAAGACGGACAGGAGCACTTGGATTGGTCCCCGGGGCGCGGCTCACGTTGACGCCCTATCTGCTCCCGGCTGCCCATGGGGGGAAGGACGACGGGATGGGTCAAGCGCAGAGACTCAATCGCATCGGTACTCTATCCCCCCCCTCACAGTGAGCTGTGGTGTTCCACAAGGAAGCATACTAGGACCACTACTCTTCCTAATTTATGCAAATGACATGTCGTCAGCCTGTGACTGCAACTTGTTCCTGTTTGCGGACGACTCAGCCCTGCTGGTCTCTGACAAGAACAAGTTGCAGGTTGAAAAAACCCTCAGCTCGGAACTAGGCAAAAATCTGCACCTGGCTCGCCGACAACAAACTATCATTACACATGGGCAAAACAGAGTCCATTCTCTTCGGTTCAAATAACAAACTCAGCAAGACCGATGGCTTCTCAGTTACAGTGGGTGACAATATTGTCACAAGGAAAGACGAAATTACCTACCTGGGTTACATCCTAGAGGCAAATCTTTCCTGTGACAAAATGGCATCCAATGTAATAAAAAAAAGTCAACCAACGAACTAGATTCTTGTACCGGATCTCCTCTCTGGTAAACAAGAATACCCTGAAGACTCTGGCAGGAGCACTCATTCAAGGGTACTACGACTATGCGTGCACCTCATGGTACCAAAGCACCTCAAAGGCGCTTAAAACAAAATTACAAATATCACAAAACAAACTGGTCAGACTACTACTTGACCTTACCCCCAGAACCCACCTCACCCCTGCCCACTTTGACAACCTAGGATGGCTTAGAGTAGACAACAGAGTACAGCAACTTGCAATGGGCCTGGTCTACAAGATACACTATACAACTAAGGTACCCATGTACATGTCAAAATACTTCCCAAAGGTCAGTGAATACCACAACCACTACACCAGAGGAAGCTCAACAAATCACATTAAACCCAGATTCGGCTCAAACAAGGGACTAAACATGTTTCGCAATTATGCCACATCAATGTGGAACGCCCTACCCAAAGCTGTAAAGGAATGTGAATCCCTACCCACATTCAAAACTGCTCTTAAAGAGCACCTACGGGAGGCTGCAATTCGAAACTGGCCACCGTAAATGCCCAAAACCCCCACCACCTCCTAATAGACAGTCTCCTCCCCACCGCATGTACATATTCCCTCCCCGCCGTATGTATATTTCTCTCCCACCCACCCACCCCCTCCTAATGTACAGTCCCCTCCCCATCATATGTATATACTCTGTCAGGATCTAGGGGTAACAGTACTGTATATTTGAATACCGTTTATGTCACAAATGTTTATCAGTACTAAATACCTATATGTCCCTATGCCATAAATGTCATGTATGTTGAGTATGTCATAAATGTCTATATGAATTGAAAATGGGGGACCCTGATGGAAACAAGACAAACGTCTTTTTCAGGTCTGCATCCCCTTAACAATTGTGTGTATTGAGCCGTACTGTATTGTACCCATTCTGCAATCTGTTAAATAAAGTTTTCATTAATTAATTAATTCATTTATTCATTCATTCATTCGGCGACTGAGAAAAAGACAATGCATGTGTGTGTGTGTGTATCCCGGTGTGTGTGTGCCGCTCCAATTGCATGTCCAGTTCGTTGCATGCTGAATAAAGACCCCCTAAAGAGGTCCTGCATTATTATTATTATGTTAAGAAGTCTGCTAAGAGCCCGGAAAAGGAGCCGCGCCCACAGGAAGCAGAGATGGAGGGTGTGACAGAAATAATCGTTAGATTAGTCGACTAATCGAAAAAATAATCGACAGATTAGTCGACTACCAAAAAAATTATCGTTAGTTGCAGCCCTAGTTTACAATATAAAAATGGAGGTGACAATGGCTCACAGCAGCAGTTAAAAAGTGTCTTAAGGCCAGTGTCATAGTTCGGGGGAAGGGTGACAGTGAGGTCACAGCAGCAGTCAGGTCAGAGTGTCTGCCTGGCACAAAGCAAAAGAGGGGGGTGGGGGGATCACAGTTCACAGTGTGGGGGGGGGGGCTAGGTGGGGGAGCTAGCATTCTCCAGCCTGATGGCCTGTGGGTAGAAACTGTTTGTCAGAGGGCTTTCAGACTCCTGTATCGCCTGCCTAATGGCAAGAGGTTAAAGAGTCTGTGCTGGGGGTGTGTGTGTGTGTACTGTCCTTAATGATGTTATGTGCTCTCCTGGTGGCCCTGGTAGAGTAAATGTCCTGTAGTGATAGCATAGGTCAGCAGCCACAGAACTGTTATAACCCTGCTGTGATCATAGCATCGGTCAGCAGCCATCAAGTCGTGGTTGAACCCAGTTCAGTGTGCACTGGTTTTGCCATCTCATCTAAAAACGTGTGCCTCCAAGTTGCTCCAAGGTCCTCGACCTGGCATATCACGCGGCGAAGCGAACGGCTCCCGCCTACCTCCGGTCAATGGTCTCTAACTACACACCCTCAAGACCCCTCCGCTCTGCATCCTCTGGCCGCCTCAGACCCACTCCTATCCGAGCTCCGGGAGGGTCATCAAAGAGAAGCCGCCTATTCTCGGTCCTCGCTCCACAATGGTGGAACGAACTTCCCACCACAGTCAGGACAGCTGAATCCCAACCAATCATTCTTAGATTATATATTAGATTAGAGTTAGACTATTGGATTATCAGATTATATATTGCATATATTTAGCATTTGAGCATTTTAGATTATATATTAGATTCGATTTAGACTTGGATTACTAGATTATATCATGTATTAGCATTTAAGCATTTCGTTTCTTTAGACCAGCGTTTCCCAAACTTAGGGTCGCGACCAAAAATGGGTCGCGGACCCGTTTTTATTGGGTCGCCAATAATTATTTTTTAAATTAAAAAGACATTTAATAAAAAACATTTTTTTTCTTATATAAAAAAGCTGTAGATGTGTTGATTCAGATTGGCACCACATACTTATGTGAATCTGGGTTTTCTACTCTAGCATACCTGAAAAACAAATACAGAAACAGACTAAATGCTCAGCATGACCTCAGAATAGCACTTTCAAAAACCAAGCCCAGAATAGATCTGTTGGTTGTAAACTTCAACCAGCCACATACCTCTCATTAGATTATTATACCCCTTTTAGCATGATGTCAGGTCAGTAGAATTTTTTAATAAGTCAGTACAAATTAATCAGAATGTTGCTCAATGTTGGGGTTTAAGGTTGAATGGAGAGTTGAAAAAGGGGTGAGAAATAGAAAGGAGAGTAGAACATGTTTGTTAATTTAAAAGTGTTACAAAATTGTATGTACATTAGGTTATGAGGTGGTGAGCAACTTAACATTACACTGATTATTGCTGTGATGTACTTTTATAATTAAATAAATACATTTCATATACATTTGAAATTCATGGTTTGTTATTTTTGTAAGTTTGGGTCCCGGGGAAACACCAAATTTCTCTTTTGGGTCTCGAGCTGAAAAAGTTTGGGAACCCCTGCTTTAGACTATATATTAGATTATATTTAGATTATTAGATTATATATTGTAACCATATTTATTGTAGGGCAAAATAACCTCATCTCGCACCTTGTTGCCCATATGCGCATGTCCAGAGTTAACTATATTGTATATTGTTTACACTGCCTTTTATTCTATTTTTATTTGTACTTCTCCACTGTACTATAATTCTGTGACCTGTATGTCTTCTACTACCTGTACCTCCGCCCCCCCCCCCCCCCCCCCCCCCCGCGCTGCTATGATGCCTGAATTTCCCCAAGGGGATCAATAAAGGAATATCTTATCTTATTAGTGAAGCGGTAATTATCCCTTATGTCGTCCAGAGATGAAACACAGGCTGTTGTGTTGATATTGTTTTCCTGCCTGGGCTCGTTGGCTTGTTTGTTTATCTGGGTCATTAAGGTCCCCGACCAGCTCAACTCATTGTTCTCTCTTAACCCCATGCTGTAGTCTGCCCTGCACCTCGCCACTAGATCCCCCCCCCCCCCCCCACACACACACACACACACACACACACACACTGCTAACCGCCGCATCATTAAAACTGCATGTCTCATGTTACAATATTTGTGACAAGCAACTAAGCACAAAGAGGCAAAATAGCAAACATGGGTCTGTTGGTGTGATAATCACACTGCTCTCAGTTACAGTACTTAAGCAATAATACACAAGAAGCCGTGGTATGTCATGAATATTGCCACGGCTGTGATGCGCCCACAGGCACGAGAGAGCGCAGCTCGAGTGGCGTAGGCATCACAGAGTGGCAATATTCCTGACATACCACAGGCTTCCGAGTGTATTATTGCGTTCATACAGCAGGTTGTGTCGGGAAAATATAGGATGAATACAGACAATTCTAGGGTCTTTTATATCGATTTCAGTGAACTTGGCATAGAATTTTTGTTCCTAAAGATGTCTCGTTGCTATGGAATTTCAAATGGAGCAGGGCAGTAGGCTATCAACCAGCTTGGCAACGCAACCGAATCATGGAGAAAGTGATCAGCACCTTGGACAGCTCCGGGAGTTGGGCCAGTTCAATGCCCAGGCCGTCGACTTGGTGGTGTTGATTTCATTGCGGCTTTTCAACCAGCTCGTCCAACTCGTCTTTCGTTGGATTGGCATGTCTAATAATGCTGTTTTTCTGAATACCGGTAGATGTAGGCCCGTCCTCTTTATCTATCCACTCGTTTATGGTTAACGGGTACATTAAATCAAAACGTAACGTTGTCCGCGAAGTAGGTCACGTTGACACCGTTTCGGTTTGATGAATGGCAGTTGAAACTTTGTACAACATTCTAAAGCCAGCGCAGTGGTATATTCATGGTGATTTAACCGTGAGTGTATCATGAATATACTCACCGTTTAGAACGCTCTCGACCAATCACAATGCACGGTCTGAACTACCTGTTGTATAAAAGTTGTTGTTAACCTCCTGCTGTGAGTCTCAAATAATTTTTACATCTTGAAAAAGGACACAAACACACATTTCTTTTTTTTTGCATATTTAATGTTTTAGTTTTTTTTTAAATAGGCCTATGGATTGAGAACCAAAGGGGGATCATGTAAAGATATAAATTGGTTCTACTCGACTAAGACTGACAGATGGGCCACTTCTAGTTTGTTCCATAGTGACGGGTCTGTGTATGCAAGCTTGTTTCTATGCTGTATATTTTTTAGACTCAAATTAAACCTTCAAGGTGGCTTTGTGGTTCATACTAGAAACCAGGCTACTTAATTTGCAGTCTCAGCTTCACAGATAAACCCAATTTAACAGTTCCAAGACTTTTAACAACCACGGTATGCAGAAATAGGAAAGAATATAATAAAAAAATATGTTTGTACAAAGCTGCACCATTGTAACCCTAAACTACATGGATCTCACATAAATCTGATATGGTTGTAAAGCAGAGACTCTTGTGGTTCATATTCAGATATCTTTACGTTACACTAGCACTGACTGATTCCTCAAATTGACTGCATTTAAATGGTAAATGGACTGCATTTATATACTGTAGCAGTGCCAACCTGCTCATCAGGAGCAGTTAGGGGTTAAGTGTCTTGCTCAAGGACACTTTGACAAGCTACCAAGTGGAGTGGGAATGGAACCGGGAACCTTCCGATTACCAGACAAATGTTCTACCTCCTGAGCCACTGCCGCCTCCTCAAGATCTCTAGTTTCATAATAATACCTACATCTTTGCTCTAGCTTTAAAACTGAGTTCACTAGAGCCTCTGAGAAATGGCCATTATGCTCAGCTACAGAAATATGGTTTTAGTAAAGTAACCAAGCACTGTATAATAAATATCCTCATGGGCCACTGAAGAAGTTGCTGCCAAATGAGTATAACTGCATATATATATATATAAACATTATGTTATCAGTCATGCACAGGGTTGGGAAATTGGGAAATAAATGGGATTGAAAAAAATGTAAAGTTACTGTAAAAAAAATGAATAATAACAATATTTTCCTTGTGGAGGCAAGAATACCAACAAAAGAGCAGGGTAGTGAAGAAGAAGACGAGAAGGGACAAGAGAAGATATGTTGACAACCTAGCATGTGAGGCAGAAGTTTGTTTAACCTTTATTTACCCAGGGTAGGTTTGCTGACCACAGATGCTCTTTTTCAGCTACGCCCTGCTTCACATTCACACAGTTCCATTCATAGCTGGGAGCTGCCCAGTACAACCACAGTCTGACACCATTGGCCACTGAGCAACTCCACTGGAGCAGTTGGGGGTTAAGTGCCTTGCTCAAGAGCACTTCAGCAGCAGATTTTTCCTGCCGGTCCCGGGGATCGAACCGCGACCTTCCGGTCACAAACCAGCTTCTCTAACCATTAGGCCACCACTGCCCCCGATAACTAGGGATGCCCCGATCAGGTTTCTTGCGACCGATACCGATCACCGATCGTCTATGAGCCATATCGGCCGATACCGATACAGATCGTTTTTGGTTTTATAAAAAAAATATATATATATATATTATTATTATTTATTTTTAAATAAAATATATATATTATATAATTATACTTGTAGTTGTATTATCTGCGAGACATCGCCACCACACAACAAGTCAAAATGCTCGCTATCTGCAAACAGCTCCACTGTATGTGTGTATACTCTGCTTTGGTCAAATCACATTCAGCATGCCCTCAGCTAGCCCCTTTCGTGACTGCGATGCAAGCCAGGGGCTCGAATACGCATCGAATCAATGTTATAAGACATCTATATCAGGAGCTATCTGTAGCTACTGCTAGCCGGCTAGATAACGTTAAGACAACGCCTCAGTGAACTATTTAGTTTACTGGGTCATTTCATTTAAACAGTGAGCTAACGTGAGCTAACGTTAGCTACCTAGGAAGTATCATTCCCACATTGTCCCTCACAAACATACCATTTGTCCCACATTTGGTTTATTGGGATCTGGTCACCCTAGCTGCAGCAGCAGCCGAAAAGTCAGCGAGTGAGAACTCCGCTAAGAATTGGATCATGTTTTTCGATCGGTTTTCACGATCTGCGAAAATAAAGCATTATCGGAATTCACCGATCTCATATTTATATTGAATATCGGCCGATACCGATCACTGGCCGATCGATCGGGGCATCCCTACCGATAACCAACCAGGACAGCATAGCTACCAACCACCATCAAAATGAGAAAGTGGAACTGGATAGGGCATACCCTTAGGAAGGACTCAAACAACATCACTAGACAGGCCTTGGACTACAACCCGCAGGGGAAGAGAAAAGCCGGTAGGCCGAGAAACACCTGGAGACGTTCCACACTCCAAGACCTAAAGAACATTGGAGTGAGCTGGCAAGAAGCAAAGGCCCTGGCCCAAAAGAGAGTGAGATGGAGAGCTCTGGTGGACGCCCTATGCCCCCCAACGGGGTAAAGAGGATTAAGTCAAGTCCCCAGAGACAGAAAGTTGAGAAGCCCTTGTTCTAAGTTGTATGAAAGCCAGCCTGGTTATGGCATGCCCTACTAGGAAAACAACATAGCAAGTAGCCACTGAAAAAAGGAATACAATACAATTAAATAAATAAAAATGTTGCCTGGTCCTTGCTAACCCCCTACAGATGATATACAGTACAGCTGGGGTTGATTGATGGCTGGAGAGGAGGTACAGCAGCTACGCAGGACGAGCAATATCATGCTCTGCTATGAAAAAGCCCATTGAACTGTCATGATTAGAGAACGCAGAAAGTGGGCAGAAAAAGAGGGGGGGATCACATTTTATGTGGGTAGGGGAACTAGGGAGTGACAAACGGTAAAGATCATTGGGCAGAGGTAAAAAGAAAATAGAGAGTAGGGGATGAAAAAAGACTACAATTCAAAGTGCCGTGTGTGAAAAAAGGAGAGAAACCGCGTTGAAACAGAAAAGCCAGCCAGCGTGCTGGAAAGTGGTAAAAACACAGACGTGCGTGTGAAAGAGGCAAAGAATGTGTTTGCGTGAAAAAGAAACCAGAGGGGAAAAAGCAGGAACGGATGGATTATGCGAAGGAGGAACCAATAACCCCGAGCGGGCCCAGGTGCTAAACCCAACAGCGTGTGACCGAGAGCTTTAATACAGTACCATCTGAGAGAGAGAGAGAGAGAGAGAGAGAGAGAGAGAGAGAGAGAGAGAGAGAGAGAGAGAGAGAGAGAGAGAGAGAGAGAGAGAGAGGGGGGGGGGGGGGGAGGGGGGAATGCACCTCTCTCTCTCTGTGGCATTGGTTTACCCTCGGCCTTCCCTTCTTGTCATGTGAAGGTGAAAAAAAACAACAACAGCAGCAGCAAACAAACAAACAAACCCAACTAAAAGCTTGTCCGTGAACCTTTTACAGCTATTGCATGGCATCGTAAAGTGTGGAAAAAATCATTATGGAACGCGACCCTCTCTCTCCACGCAAGGCTGCAGAACGCGGCGGAGTAAAAAAAAGCAGCGACGCAGACGAAGGTAGCGGGGATGAAGAGCGTGAGAGGAAGATGGTTAGAGAGCCGGATAATGGAAGGAGACAAAGACAGGTGGGGGGGGGGGGTTGGTCTGTGTGGGCGGCACACGGCTGTGTATGTTTGCGTGTGCAACTCGATATAATGTTGTTATTCGACAAAGGAATCCTTTAGTTTGTATAGTTGTATAGCTACTCGTGGTGCCCACGCCTACGCCACTCGAGCTGCACTCTCGTGCCTGCGGGCGCATCACAGCACATGGCAATATTCATGACATACGACAGCTTCTCGTGTGTATTATTGCTTAACACTTTAAGGACCAGCCACGAGTTTATACGAGTGTTACGGTGCCATGCGTTGTGGACCAGAGCCACAAGTTAACTTGTGGCGAGTTGTTATTGTTTTGTTCCATATTAATAACTATTAACGTCCCCGATCGACTTGCAGGACCTACCCGCATATTTGATTTTCGAAACATGCAATACCGGCCAGATCCGCTTAGGGGCGCCATCGCTCCACTGCAGTATCATTGAGGGCAATTGAAGAAAAAAGAAATTTACTGTCTGTGGGAGTTTCATATGAGCCTCTATCCCAGCCGAACATACTCCATCTTTGATCACGTTACCGAACGCAGATTTAAGCCTGGAATAATGGGATTTATGATTAGCCAATGGACATATCGATCTACCAGATTCCGATGACTAATGACGAAATGCTGCCGGCGATCACATGGGCTGACGGTAGGATACTATTCCCCCAAATTACAGCTGGATTTGACATTGTTTTAAAACGCAACGTGATCGATCAGTGAAAATGGCTACTTGAACGCACACTGTATTGCTAATCAATAATAGTAATCGGCGTCCCCCGCCACCCCCATTTCATCCATAGATGCTCTGTAATAGTCTGGATGCTACGCAGTTTGTTTTATTTCATCCGTATATATACAGCAGAAATGGCGTTTGATATAACGTGACTAGCCTTTAGCCTATTATCTAGCTCCCCAGAAAAAAGACGAGGCGAAAACTGCGATAAACCTTATATTCACGGCGCTATAAAATGACAACCAACCGATGGATTTTTATTTTCTTTAAGCCATTATGAAGGCACGGTTTATGCACTCAAGTGACAATGAGAATGGACAGATAGCAATACTATAAAGTATATATATAGCTGTTAGAAAGTACATCGGTTTGTTGACAAAGCGTTGTCCTCCAGCCACATATTACACTGCAAGCTGTGGTCGTCAATGTGTTAAGTAACTGTCACTTTGAGAGCAGTGTGATTATCACACCAACAGACCCATGTTTGCTATTTTGCCTCTTTGTGCTTAGTTGCTTCACAAATATTGCAACATGAGACTTGAGTGTGTGTACGCGTGTCGTAGTCTCTCAACTGACTGCATTAACAATGGCTGTTACGATGAGTTTGTGTACACGTGTGTGTGTGTGTGTGTTTGTGCTGTTATTCTACCACACACACACACACCTTGTATTTTTACGTGTGTGTGTGTGTGTAGTTACTCTATAGACAATGGCACGCTATGCTTGTGTGTGTGTGTCTGGGGTCGCGTTAGGCCGGCAATTGCCGGTTTTGACCGTTTTTTTATGACAAATGCCGGAAAATGTAATTCCCTCCGGACATTCGGGCAAAAAAGAAAAAAAACACAATATAGCCTAGTAATTTAACATAATTTAGTCTCAATATCACGACAATTTATCATTAGGCTTATTAACACCGCAAATCAGACAACGTTACTCTCACTAAATCCACGGTTTCAAATCGTCTGTCCCTCGGCCCTCTGTGGAGCTTGCAGTAACGTAGCCTATGACGTAGCATCTGGACTAGCGTGTGTGGTGTTGCTGCTTGCGAGCTACAGTAGCATTCGATAATGGCTAAACAATCTTCTCTTAGTACCAGGGGTGTAACGGTACACAGAAGCCACAGTTCGGTACGTACCTCGGTTTTGGGGTCACGGTTTGGTACGAGTTCGGTACAACAGGGAAAAAATATGTATAATGATTATTATATATTTATAATAATTATTATTATTAAATATAACGATTTTTTATTAAGTTATACTTAGTTCCACCTAGGCTTGCCGCGGTAGTCAGTCAGTGATAACGGTGTCATTCTGTGTTCAGGAATCCACTTGAGTAAATTAATTGCCTAGTGCCCCCACCCCCCACCGGTGTATAGTTTCACTTTCACTTTCACAGTAGATTTTACTTCATGTGACGCAGAAAAAGACTAGAGAAGAGATGCCATGTTACACAACAATGGCAGAGGATGTATCAATATTTTGGATTTAAACTGAAATGGAGAGGAACTCAGGGGACCAGTCCAGATCATCTCAAATTTGTTTGCGTTTTTCTTTTTTGATCAGCTGTGAAGGGAAAGTAGCACGGAAGACATTGGTGTGTGTGTGTGTGCCGGCTCCAGGCACACACAAAGACAAAATCCTGCCAAGTCTGTGAGCTACTGTACGCTGATGACTGTGTCATCTTAGCTCTTAGTCTATGCAGCATGCTCTCGACACCATATCCAGCCTGTACCAATCATTTGGTCTCCAGGTCAACATCCAAAAAACCAAAGTCATATCCCAACTTACTTCCCGAACCTCTACACTTCCCAGTTTTCACATAAACGGTGTTCCACTTAAAACAGTGGATAATTTCACCTACCTCGGCTCCACTCTGTCCTCATGCTGCTCCCTTGACGCGGAGATACACACACGTATCAATAAAGCCGCATTATCCTTTGGACACCTACACAGTAGGGTTTTTGAAAACCGAAAACTGAAGGTCAGCACCAAGGTTGCCATTTACAACGCAGTATGTCTCTCCACACTGCTCTATGGAGCAGAATCCTGGACCCCATACCGCTGGCACATCACCAACCTGGAGGCCTTCCACACTCCGTTGTGCGTGACAGTGTGGATGTTCCGTTAGAATAGTGTGCACCAGGCATTCCTTGAATGAATTTGGATTTCATGATGGGTTTTTTGTTCTTGATTTATTGTGATGTTTCTTCTTGACTTGTTTAAAGAGTATGTGTCCAGTCCAGCCCATGGGGACATTAACTGTGATTGCGGGCTTCACAAATACATTTGATTTGATTCCTAGTATCGAACCCTTCTCCTGCTGCTGCTGCTGCTGCTGCGTGTCACTGTGACCCGAGACGTTACTTAACACGTACGCTTCTGTCTTCCGTCTCTCTCTCTATTCCTCTTCCTAACACACAAACACTCATAACTCCCAGCCGGGTGCAATGTCTCGGTAATGAGAACACAGAGTCGGCCTAATGAACTGCTCGACAGAGAATGCATGTGCTGACAATCTGTGGAAGACACACAGACAGACACACACACACACACACAGACACACAGACACGCAGACACACACTGACTAAGCATCTTGGCAGGAAACTCCACTGTAGGCCAGTGGAAGAAAGATGGAAGCCAGTGGAAGACGATGTGCTTGAGTGAAGTTGATATCTCAAAGGCACAGAGTCACATGTCTATATCTTCAAATATTGGGGGGAAATATTAAATTCAATGTGGCTCATCTTGTAGGTAATGTCAATATTGCTGACACTTCTGACATCATTTCTGACATATTATGTCATTTTGAGATTCCAAGATTTGTTTGTGCGTCTATTGTTTGTGTTCAAGGATGTTGTGAACACAACGTGTGCGTGTGTGTGTGTGTGTGTGTGTGTGTGTGTGTGTGTGTGTGTGTGTGTGTGTGTGTGTGTGTGTGTGTGTGTGTGTGTGTGTGTGTGTGTGTGTGTGTGTGTGTGCGTGTGTGTGTGTGTGTGTGTGTGCGTGTGTGTGCGCGTGTGTGTGCACGTGTGTGTGTCTCCGTAACCACAGTAAGTCATGTATTTATCCAACATTCCAAGGACCTGCACTATTGATTTATTTATGTTTGTTCAATCTGGTCAAAGATCAAAGTTTTAGCACATACCAAGATGACAACGAACAATATTTCCAACAATAGTTATATTATGATGAGTCTCCCAGGTGTATTGCTTCTAGATATTTAAAGGTTAACCTGTGATATACAGCACATATCTATCCCAGTGTCATTCTGGTTGGAGGATAGATGAATAAATAAATGAGCATTTCAGCATCCTTGTGTGTGGTCAGGGGCGGACCTAGCACATTTGGCGCCCTAGGCGAGATTCACCAACGCTCAATTCTATAAACACTTGACCGATACCCATCAATGCACAGCGCTCTAGCATGTTCTGACTGTGAACACCTAAAGCTGAGGCTCAGACCGACCGACCGTTTTAGATTTTTGGCTCATTTTCCCTTATGTTAGAATGTTTTTATGTAAAAATAATGGTTGCAGATATAGAGGGGGGCGCCAAAACTGCACAGGAAAAAAAAATTAAAAATTAAAAATGAAAAAAAAAAAGTTAAATTTTTTTTTTTTTTTTTTTTTTGGCGCCCCCCTCTGGGTGGCGCTCTAGGCGACCGCCTATATCGCCTGTAGGAAGGTCCGCCCCTGTGTGTGGTGGACATATTGTGAGATGTAAGATGAATTTAGATTGCATTGTGTGTGTGTGTGTGTGTGTGTGTGTGTGTGTGTGTGTGTGTGTGTGTGTGTGTGTGTGTGTGTGTGCGTGCGTGCGTGCGTGCGTGCGTGCGTGCGTGCGTGTGTGTGTGTGTGTGTGTGTGTGTGTGTGTGTGTGTGTGTGCGTGCTGACTCACGGCATGGCTGGGGCCTCTCCAGTGTGTTTGTGTGGCTTTGTCATACTGCTGCTGCATCCGCCTGTCCGTCTGTCTGTCCCCTCGCAGGCCAGACGAGGCTCTTTGGTGGTGGCACTGGCACCGGCCTGGACGTCCGCTGACAGGCTGGAGGAGGGAGGACGGGAGGAGACGAGTTTTAGGGGGGAAATGTCAAAATACAAATGGAATACAAATCTGTGTTAACCCTCCTTTACAGAGAACGAGTATGGGTTGAATAGACCGTTACACTGTTCTATGAATCTATTTAGCCCTTCATTGACTTTAATTACTTACCAAACATGACCAGGCCATGGATGTCACCAGTGGCTGTTTGTATTGTTGAATGTATGTGATATTTTTATTTGAAATAGCTAAAGGCATTGGTATGGATCTAAAAGCGACCGTGGAACAGTATACTATCGTACATTGTTGGATGTGAATCTGAGCAATCTCTGGATTTTGTGTGAATAGCCAAAGCAGTAGTCTACTCCTGTATAAGCATTGGAAAGTATTTTGCTTAATGTGAGCTAACTCCCTGTCCTAATGGATGACTGGCTCATGTGTGGGCTCACTGGTCACCTCTCCAGTATGCTCTGCTGCCTTTCTCGATCTGCCATGTGAGTCATGGAAGATGATTGTGGCCTGGCCATGGGTAGTCGCAACACGTCATCGAATGGAAAAGTAGACTTGTTTACAGTTTTCAGCCTTGTTCAAAACTCTGGGAACTGAACTCGGCGACATATGTTGCAGTGGCTATTCATGAGCTCTATTGTATTCATGAGCTCTATTGTATTCATGAGCTCTATTGTATGTGTGCCAGTGATTCACACAGAGACGAAAGCCGAAGGACAGGCAAGTGGACATGATTACAGTCTGCTATAAGCGTAAGCTCCTGAGGAAATGGTAGAAATGCACAATATGACCCTACTGAATGAATGAATTATTTTATTTCGAATGTTTTACAAATACAAATAAATAAACAAACAAACAAACAAACAAACAAAAATTCTAACATTTTTACAAATAAACAAACGAAAAGGATATGTTTGAAGCCGAAGGCTTATAGAGCAACCTACCCCTAATTCAAAAAACAAATTCAAAAAAGTTAAAGTTTTCAAAATATAACAAACAAACAAACAAACAAAAAATCAACAATCAACAAAAAACTTTCCTGAAAAGAACATAAGCCAACATCAAATAAAAAATGTATGTAAATCAATACCAGAGTTTCATGGTAGAGAAAAACAGATTGTAGGTTACATTTTACTATAAGATTCTAGAACCCTGTTTTTAAACATCTTTTTAAACTTAAAAATACTCCTGCTGTTTTTTATTTCATCCGGTATATTGTTCCAGAGTTTCACTCCTTTAACTGGCAAAAAATGCTCTGAGTTTCTTAAAAGTCAGGCAAAGCTTACCAAAAGCACGAGCAGTGAACTCCAAGCCCACGTGACTGAACTCAAACTGGAAAGAAACAGACTAAGAAACGACGTAAACTCCATGATCAAAACTGCAAAAAAGAATTTCATCAATGACAAAACTGAGGAAAACAAAAAACAAACAACGTGAACTTTGGAAATGACTCAATAATCAACTAGGCTGCAGTAAAAAACTTAAAACCAGATTCTCAAACATAAACATAAAAACGGACAACACGCTCATCACAGACAAGCTGGATGTAGCCAATTACTTAAACATTTTCTTCACAAACTAGCCACAACACTGGTAAACAAACTACCCTCCCACTCAGGGCATTATGGGGTAGAACACATAGTAGCTTACTACAAAAACCTAGGGGTCCGCAAGGACGACTTCAAGCTGAAAATGGTAACAACAGATGAGGTACTCAAAAAATTGAGCGCCCTCCAACCTAACAAGGCCACTGGCCATGACAACATCCCCTCCAAATTCCTCAGAGACTCAGCAGCCGCCATCACCCCAGTCATCACACACATAATAAACCTCTCCATAAAACAGGGACACGTCCCCAAGGACTTCAAAATTGCGAGGGTGACCCCTCTGCACAAAAAGGGCAGCAAATTAGACCCAGGCAACTACCGCCCTGTTTCTATTCTCACCTCCATCTAGTCTACGAACAGGTCGAAAAGTACCTAGCGGAAAAAAATCTAATCTACGAATTCCAATCTGGCTTCAGAACATCCCACTCCACTGACACATGCCTTCTCTATTTGAACGACCACATCAAACAAGAGGTGGACGCGGGCAAATACTGCGGCATGGTCATGCTGGACCTACAAAAGGCCTTCGACACTGTCAATCACTCCATTCTGATTGACAAGCTAAAAGCAATTGGTTTTGATAGTCTATCAGTGAGCTGGATGCAATCCTACCTTGAGGGGAGGGAACAGATGGTGGAGGTAAACGGTACCCTATCCCCCCCCCCCTCCACAGTGAGCTGTGGTGTTCCACAAGGAAGCATACTAGGACCGCTACTGTTCCTAATTTATGCAAATGACATGTCGTCAGCTTGTGACTGCAACTTGCTCCTGTTTGCGGACGACTCAGCCCTGCTGGTCTCTGACAAGAACAAGTTACAGGTTGAAAAAACCCTCAGCTCGGAACTAGGCAAAATCTGCATATGGCTCGCTGATAACAAACTATCATTACACATGGGCAAAACAGAGTCCATTCTCTTCGGTTCAAATAACAAACTCAGCAAGACCGACGGCTTCTCAGTTACAGTGGGTGACAATATTGTCACAAGGAAAGATGAAATTACCTACCTGGGTTCCATCGTAGAGGCTAATCTCTCCTGTGACAAAATGGCATCCAATGTAATAAAAAAAAGTCAACCAACGAACTCGATTCTTGTACCGGATCTCCTCTCTGGTAAACAAGAATACCCTGAAAACTCTGGCAGGAGCACTCATTCAAGGGTACTACGACTATGCTTGCACCTCATGGTACCAAAGCACTTCAAAGGCGCTAAAAACAAAATTACAAACATCTCAAAACAAACTGGTCAGACTACTGCTTGATCTTACTCCTAGAACCCACCTCACCCCTGCCCACTTTGACAACCTAGGATGGCTTAGAGTAGACAACAGAGTACAGCAACTTGCAATGGGCCTGGTCTACAAAATACACTACACGACCAAGGTACCCATGTCAAAATACTTCCCAAAGGTCAGTGAATACCACGATCACAACACCAGAGGGAGCTCCACAAATCATGTCAAACCCAGATTCGGCTCAAACAAGGGACTAAACACGTTTCGCAATTATGCCACATCAATGTGGAACGCCCTACCCAAAGCTGTAAAAGAATGTGAATCACTACCCACTTTCAAAACCACTCTCAAAGAACACCTACGGGAGACTGCAATTCGAAACTGGCCCCTGTAAATGTCCTAACCCAACCCCCTCCAATGTACAGTAATTTACCTAGTATGGTTTTGTCAATATTCCAATGTACAGTTTTGCTTGTTTGTACAGTGTCCCCCCCCAACCCCCTCCAATGTACAGTAAATTACCTAGTATGATTGTCAATATTCCAATGTACAGTTTTGCTTGTACAGTTGTACAGTGTTTCCCCCCCCCCCCCCCCCAACCCCTCCTACCCAACCCCCCCCCCCACCCAACCCCACCCAACCTCCTCCAATGTACAGTTTTTACGTCAAATGTTTTCTGGACTCTTTTTGTATCACAAACAGTACTGTATTTGCAAATCTGGTATGTCATAAATGTATATATGTAGCAGTACTGTCTATCTGTATGTCATGTATGTCATATATGTCCTGATGAATTGAAAATGGGGGACCCTGATGTAAACAAGATGAAAGTCTTTCTCTGGTCTGCATCCCCTTAACAATTGTGTGTATTGAGCTGTACTGTATTGTACCCATTCTGCAATATGTTAATAAAGTTTTCAATCAATCAATCAATCAATCAATCAATCAACACAGACATACTTTTACTACTACTGAGGCAATTAGCTAGCATTATAAAATAACATGAGCAGCCTCTTTGAGCATCTCAACGCCCCCTTTCAGCCACACCTTGCCCACCTTAAGAAGCCCTAGTGTAGGCTGATACAATTGTGCCTACACCTGCACGAGCGGTCAAAGCCCTATCTGGGTAACGGCAGATATATACACCTACTATGAACATTTGTTATAGGGCTCTATTCCTGCCATGGAGCAAGAGACATCACTAGAATTTACCTCAACTTTAGAACCGCCCCGGAGTCAGCATTGCCTTGGCTTGGGCTGATCGCTATACTAACTCGTTTGGCTGGGTTACGGAGAGGGAAGCCGTGGGTGGGAAACTGGCGTTGTGGACAGCGACGCCTACAGGTCAGGTCTGGGCGCTTGCTCAGCGGAGGCAAGACTTGAGGAAGGCAGCGTGACCTCCCACGCGTTACACTTCACCAATGAGAGCCCTCGCTGCCAAGTGAGAAGAGAGCCACTGGCTGTCACCGCACGTGTCGGAGGAAGCGTGCGGATACTTCAGGGTTCCCTTGTACCGACCAGTAGGAGAACATGCGCACAACAACCAGGTAGGGGAGGGGGGGGGAATTGGCACAACGACTAAATTGGGACGGGGAGAAAAACAGAGAAAATCGGAGAAAGAGAGATAAAAAAATAAAGAAAAAGAAATAACTTTAGAACCGCTGTCAGACAGCCGTGCACACTGCTCACTCACCACTCACTCTCTCACGGAACCAGTGGAACGTGTCTGTTCAGTAAACCGCAACAGCACACTTGATAATGCACCGCATCCAATTAGACTCCTAAAGCCGTGAATGGTCTCTTAAATAAAAGTGTTTGTGTTTCACTTGTAAAGAAAGAAACCGAAACTCTTGTGGTTTGGATTCTCTCCTTCTCCGGAGACCGTGCGTTCTGCCTCTAATGTGTGTTCTGCTCCTACTTTACTGTACTTTAGACCAGCCAATACTTCACATTTAAACACAACGTTACCTAGGTAACACAATCATGTTGTAACTAAGAGATATGGTGGGGGGGGGGGGGGGGGGGGGGATGCTTTTGTGCATAGATCACTAGATTTTTCGACTTATAATATGCATTTAATGTGGGCATTTCTTGATTGAGGAGATGAAAGCGGACAATTAGCCAATAGTGAACATTACATACTTAATCTACAAACATGAAACTGTTGTGACAGCACAATACTGATGTAACTAAGAGATTCGCTGGGGAAAGAATGGTCCTCATTCTCGAATGGACACACTGTACGTGAAAGTTACCAAGGAATTCCTTCGTAACTCGATTTACAAACTTATTCGGCATTCTCAAACGGCTTCGTATTGTAAATTCGTTGTAGGATTTACGAACTCCAAAAGGCAGTCATAAATTGGAACGTACGTCGGACAGACCGGTGTGCGCCCGTGTTTTCAAAAGCTGTCTGTGGAGAAGTCCTTGGGGATTGCGTCACTTCGATCCTACAGACATCCATTGAATTAAATAATTATAATGATATTAATAATAATATTTGTATCATTAACAATCATGTTTTACATAATATAGTCATGACTCAACGAACCATGTCCGTAAATAAATAAATAAATAAATAAGAGCTGAACCCAACCGCATGTATGTACTGTAGCTATAGTGGACTAGACTATTAATATTCCATATACAATCTTGTTCTCCATGATATTATTTATTGTTGGTTTTATTTGTATTTTTTTTACATTGCTTATTGTATACATTGTAAGAGCTAGTGATGCTGTTCCTCTCCTGGCATCACCACAGCAGTGCCACATGGGTCGCTAACAGCCAGGAGAGGGTCACTAACAGCCAGGAGAGGGTCACTA
>NC_140173.1:134723894-134776394 GCF_963971535.1 Notolepis coatsorum
ACATAGGACCCGGGGAACATAGGACCCGGGGAACATAGACATACTCCCGTTGAAATTACGTCAAATGGTGCTGAGGCTTGAACTGGGGTTTGATAAATTATCATACCCAAGTTTGCATCTAGGAACTGCAAGTTGACGTGCCGTTTTATTACATTTTTCCAAGCAGGAAGTCAGAATGTCTGACCTCGAGTTACATGAACAATAGTGTTCATGCATGAAGTGTTCTAAAAGGAAGATTCTAAAAAGTGTTTTTTATTTTCTCTGCCTTGGTCAATACCTTTTCATAGAACTGGTAAGCCTAGGATTAGCATAAACAAACTAACTATCTAGAGGCAGCAGGTATGTCTAAACATGCTAAGCCAGTCTAAGAGTATTCAGTTTGGCAACCTGAGCTCCAGCCCTAACATTGAAGTGTAGTATTGAGGAAAAGACGAGGAAACAGGTCTGGTTTTCAAAGACAGAGAACTAACAGTAGCTTACCAAGTCATGTAAACAAGGTTACAGACATGGCGCCAGCTCTGTCTGTCTGGGTACGACTGGTCAATCCAATAATGAGTTTATTTTATAGTTGGTTGGTCCAGTGACAAAACAAATACTGTTTTTCTAAACAACAAAGGTCATGGGTGTTCACAATGAGGCGCTTTCTGTCTTAACACTTTGGATGCCACGGACGACATAACACGTGTTATCAGCCCGCCCCCTGAATGCCCACGACGACAAATATCGTTTAATTTTTTTATTAGCGATCTGAATTCATATTTCATCAACCGAGTCTACCGTTGGGAAACCAGCGCCCCCTATCGTCTCCCAGATGGTAATGCACCCTTTTGGAATGGACTCAATGAAAATGGATGAGGAAAAAAAAATCCGGAATCCACATTTGACTTCTCACGCATGTAACCGGAGATGATCCCAGTCATTGTGGAGCCTCAGAACAGCGTGTAATATGTGTTTACAGTATGTAGCATTGGATCAATAAAAGGATCGATTTTTGGAATGGCGATCAGGAATTGGAATACCATCTGATCTCAGGTAAGGAATCTATTTTACCAGTCTTAGGATAATCAGACCTGTTTTCACGGAGATATAAGCTTTTCCCCTATGTGTGATATGGCTGTTTGGCTGTGCGAGCGATTAGGAAATATATCAGATCAGATATCAGATCGCCTATATAGCGTGCATACGTACACATAATACTATCGATAATCTAGCGTTCATTTGAAAACGATTCATTAATAGGCCGAAAAATTTGAAAGTTTTTTGTGTATTCTAGAATATTCCGTTTATTATGGAATATTTAAATTTTCCTTGAAAACGAGGGCTTTTCAAGATGCTATAAAACGGAAATGAACCGATAAAAAAACAATCCGCTTCGACAATGTTGACTGGAAAATGAGTCATTGATAAGCGACGGGCAGATTAGACACATAGCCATAATTTAAAACATAGATTAGGCGATATTAACGCTAACATTGAAGTGGATGATGGGCATTCAAGGGGGTAAAAAGGAAAACACGGCCGGCTCTGAAAGTGTTAAGGTAAAATGGTGTCCTCCATGTGCCAAGACTCTACTTCCTCATTCCACTGTGTGCCACAAGCTTCAACGTCTGTCTGGGAACACCAGCTGAACTTGATGGGGAATTACTTCTGGCTCCAAGCGTACACATCCGCACTCATTGCCTCCGGAATACCAACCCAAGGAAGGCAGTGGGACCTGATGGAGTGGTGGGCCGCATACTGAAGGAGTGTGCGGACCAGCTGACAGAGGTCTTCACAGATATATTTAATCTTTCCCTGCTATTATCATATGTCCCAGCATGCTTCAAAACATCCACAATTATACCAGTACCCAAGCAGTCAGTTGTCACGTGCCTGAATGATTACAGACCCGTGGCACTCACCCCCCTCCCTGCTAAATGTCTAGAGAAACTGGTCAGGAAACACATCACATCCATCATCCCGGCCTCCTTTGACCAATATCAGTTTGCTTATAGGCAGAACAGATCAACTGAAGATGCTATAGCCATTGTGCTTCATACCGCCCTAGAACATCTAGAGAAGAAAAACACCTACCTAAGAATGCTCTTTGTCGACCATAGCTCTGCCTTCAACACTATACTCCCCCGTAAACTCATCAGTAAACTCCAAACCCTGGGTCTGTGTAATATACTGTGTAACTGGGTGCTGGACTTCCTCACAAACCGCACACAAGCCGTCAGGCTGGGCAACTACACCTCGTCCACCCTGTCTCTCAGCAGTCAGCACCGGCGCCCCGCAGGGTTGCGTACTCAGCCCATTACTGTACACCCTGCTCACACATGACTGTTCCCCCTCCTACCCCTCCAATTACATCATCAAGTTCGCAGACGATACCACAGTTGTGGGTCTCATAACAAACAACAATGAGTCTGCCTACAGGAGGGAGGTGGAAGACCTTACAGCCTGGTGTGACAACAACAACCTGGCGCTCAACATAAAGAAAACAAGAGAGATCATAGTGGATTTTAGAAGATCAAGGCCTGACCACTCCCCTCTGCTCATCAACAACGAGGTAGTGGAGAGGGTCACTGAGTTCAAGTTCCTGGGTCTCAGTGTGAGTGAGACCCTGTCCTGGAGCACCAACACCGCCTCAGTGATCGGAAAAGCTCAGCAACGCCTATACTATCTAAGGAAGCTGAAGCAGGCTGGCCTGCCACGAAATCTCCTTGTCAACTTTTATCATTGTGCGGTTGAGAGTGTGCTGACCTACGGTGTGTCTGTGTGGTTCTCCAACTGCACAAAGGCAGAGCAGGAGGCTCTACAGAGGGTGGTGAAGGCGGCAGGCAGGATCGTCGGGACTCCTCTACCAAACATCACCTCCGTCTTCACCTCCCGCTGCCTCCACCGCTCCAAATGTATCATCAAGGACCAGTCTCACCCAGCACATCACCTCTTTCAGCTCCTTCCCTCAGGGAGGAGATACCGGTCCATACATGCCAAGAGTTCAAGATTTAAGAACAGCTTTTTCCCCCAAGCAGTCAGACTGTTAAACGCTCATTGACTGTGCACTCACGTGCACCATGCACTTACCTGGACTTGATAATCACTGATTACCACCCATCATGCACTTTATTATTATTTAAAATATTCTGTTATGTACAGTGTTATATGTGTTATGTGTTTATGTATGTATATATTGTACTACGGTCTGTGGGAGCTCCCCTGAAATTTCGTTGTATACTGTGCAATGACAATTAAAAGTCTATTCTATTCTATAATACAGAAACAGAAAAAGTCAATTAAACAATTTAAAATAATTCCCACACATTTATAAATTGGCTTAACCCATGTATTTCTCTCAATGAAAACCAGCCCAGACAAAAGGTGAATCAAAGGAAGGAAGATGGAGACCCCTATCATATCCCTCTCATTCCTAACACTTAGCCACTTGAGTCTGTGAATGGAAGGGATGCACACAGTGAACTCCCATTGGTTGCAGGGAAGGTTTTTATAAGAAATCCAGGAAGTCTCTGTTTATGTATTATATAGAAATCAGAAATCAAGATAAGGGTTTTTGTAAGGTGCTGTATCTCATAAGGGTTAAAGGGAAAAATGGATATCGGTAGTGTACAACAATGAGACAAATACAAAATATCTATAGAAAGGTGACTACATTCATAAAGCTTCCATCCTTTTCAAGGGTGTCTGGACAGTGACTCTGTGTTTAGACTAGCAACCACGTAACTATGTTACTGTCCTTAGGCCAGTTTGAGCAGGCTGATTGCTAGCTGTTGCACCAATGAATCAATGTGATGCAGCATAATAATAATATAATTTAATTTAGGACCTGCTCCGAGGTCATCAATTGCAGCACAAGTGTGTGATTACTAGCTTTGGCCAACTTTTCTTTGCTGACAAACAAGGAAACTATGGCAGCTTTCAAGATGTGACAACTTGACTCTTTGCTGTTAGATGATGAAATTGACAATGAATTGATACACATTTGTGAATGTGCATGCTTGTGTTACAGAATTTTGGTTACACACTGCTAACGTTAGCAGTGTGCATCAGCTATCACTAACGCCAAGCTGCTAAAGATAGAGGCTAGCGTCCACCACTAGGATAAAGCTAAATCTAAGATTAGCCCGTATCTTTGCTTCAATAAGGGCGAGTAAATAGCGTCAAACACACAAATAATTTATATCTAATGCAAGCAACTGATTAAAAGTCTCAGATGATGCCGAGTGAGCGTAATTTGAGCTACTGTCAGAAATGCACTACAGTGGTAACGTGACATGCATCTTGCTTTATTTTGCCTCAACCAAAGTTGGCATTTTGTTGACATGGTCCACTATTATACAGAATATGCTGTGTTCATGACTTTGTGGTCAGTAGCTACAACACTCAGCTGCTCTGGTCTGGTCAGTAGCTATAACACTCAGCTGCTCTGGTCTGGTCAGTAGCTACAACACTCAGCTGCTCTGGTCTGGTCAGTAGCTACAACACTAAGCTGCTCTGGTCAGTACGCTACAACACATGCATGTTTCAACAATGGGGAATCACACAGTCATCCAGCCAGCCAGCCAGCCAGCCAGCCAGTCAGTCAGTCAGTCAGTCAGTCAGCCAGCCCTCCCTCCCTCCCTCCCTCCCTCCCTCCCTCCCTCCCTCACTCACTCACTCACTCACTCACTCACTCACTCACTCACTCACTCAGTAAACGTTTGAACGTTCTAACCTTTGTCGTTACGTTGGCATTAAAATCTTAATTAATAGGTTCGAACCTCCGTTTTTTTTTGAATTTCTTTTAATTTTTCAATTTTCGTTTTTAATTTTGTTAATTTATTTTACACAAAAAATATATATCAGAATGTGATATATATATCAGAATATCACAATACAATGTTGTTTACAATCATTCAAAAGTCATGCGCGAACACAGACACAACAACACAGTCTAGTCGATGGTGAGGAGGAGTCACCGTCATACATTATCAGGAAATGAATCATCAATCAATCATGCAAAAAAGAGCGAGTTAAGTGACTCACACTCACCCGTCTTATTTCATAATACAACGTTTCCGGATGGACGTTTGGCTTAAACCAAGTGTATGCAGTGATGCTGAACTTCCCAGCGGGACACAAGTTACTTAACGTTACACAGGTATGTTATGCACGTTAATTAAGCTATGCACGTTTAGCTGGCTAACATTAACACTTTCAGCGCCAGCCATTACCCTTATCCCTGTAGCTAATGCGCCAGCTTTCCATAGCCCAGTGGTTCTCAAACTTTTTACACCAAGTACCACCTGAGAACGTAGCTGGCTCTCCAAGTACCACCATATGACCGGAGTTAAAATACAGTCTATTCAGCTATGCACAGTTCACGCAGGAGGCAAATGTATTCCTAATACCATTATTTATTGTTAACTTTTGTCAGACACAGCCACAATGTACAAAGGGATAGCACTAGAACTAGCAAACGCTTCCACACAACTCATACAATGCAAGGGGCATTGAGAACATAATAACTAACATTCTCACATAGCAAGTGGGAAAATTAAGAAAAACTGTATTTCAGCAAATGTACTTAATTCTCTCTCTATCTATCTCTCTCTCTCTCTCTCACTCTCTCTCTCTCTCTCTCTCTCTCCCTCTCTCACACAGCAAGCAATTGTCCATCATTCTCTCTCTCACACACACACACACACACACACACACACACACACACACACACACACACACACACACACACACACACACACACACACACACACACACACAATTATTTTGTTACAAAAACTTAATTTCCTGCATTCTGGTGCAGGAATTTTTTCATTTTTACCCTTTAAATGCCAGTGTTTGTGATGGGCATCACAAATTATTGTAAAAAAGAAAAGAAAACACATATTCAATACATTTTTGAATGTTTACCCTTTAAATGCCAGTTTGTGTGATGGCATCACAAATTATTGTTAAAAAAAACACACAAAAAGTAAAATATTTACAATATATCAAATGCAAAGTAAATTTTTCTGGGGGGGATTATTACAGGCTAGGCATGTGTCAATGATTAGCAGAAACACATATTTTGATGGATTTTTTTTAATGTCAGATTTAACACCAACTCTTTTCAGAAAAGTAGGAGTATTTCATTTTGTATCTGACATTACAAGAAATCTAAAAATAAATGGTTATGATCATAGATTATAGATTATCTAACTATCGCGCTGCCGCAACCAGAAACACTGGCCTGGCCTGCTTCTAAGTTCAGTGGCCTGACTGCAAAAAAAAAAATCTTTTTCTTTTTTTTAGCATTTTTGGAAATGTTTTCAAGTACCACCAGCAGTACCACCAAGTACCACTAGTGGTACGCGTACCACAGTTTGAGAACCACTGCCATAGCCTATTTTCACAGTGCGTCACTATGTTTGGAGAGCTATATCTATATTCTATATTAAAGCTATGGAGACAATACTATGGTCATTTGACATTAACTATCTCCCGTCCAACTTGCAAAAAAGAGAAAAGATTTTCATGTATATGTTCGCGCATTATCCCGTGGTGAATAGTTTAGGAGTGATCTGGGCTAATTCCTGAAAAGCTGAGTTATAGGGCGCTATGTGAATTTGACTAAAGTCATTGGCGTTTCTCACCTGGACACGCTACTATTTCCAATTCAAAGGTATATAATAGGTATTATGTTTCATCATGAATGCATCAAAGGGGGGGGGGGGGGTAGTTTTTTGATGCTCTGTTCGTCATCAACAGCATTAGTTTTGAACACCACACACGCTGATCAGCTGGATCGATATGAAATCATTGTAGGATCAAGGTGGAATTGATGTCAGATAGTCCTTACCTTTGATCGGGGGTATCCCAAAAAGAATAATCTTATTGTCTGATCGTGATTTCCAGCATTGGTGTCCATCGGGTCCCGGACATAATCCGGCACAACACATACATCGAGGGGCAGGGACGCGTTCCAATGTGATCGGGTGAACTGCTAGGCTTGCCTGGACCAAAATTCTGCGCCCGGTGGGGTTTAGATGTAACACACGGTGTGAAATAAGGTTTCAAAGGGTGGGCGATACCTGCCACCTAGCAGGATGCGGCCGGTATTGCACTCTTGGAATCTCAGAATGATTTCCTATGGCAACACAGAGGTCCGTGAACCTGCAATGAATAAAAAAAATCGAATAAAAGAAAAAAGGATCTAAAAACGGTCAGCTCTTTGACTGCCAGAGTGGAGTGGACTCAACCTTGATGACGTGGACTCAGACTCGGGTAATGGGGACTCGACTCGGACTCGACTCGGGCTCTTCTTTGGTGACTCAGACTTGGACTCGGACTCGAGATTTAGTGACTCGACTACAACACTGGTTGGCTGGAGTTGCAGTGTAAATGCATGGAAATAACCTGTCCCTGCTCAGCTCGGCTGTTCCCTGTGTGACTCACTCACCCTCTGCTCTTGTTGTCGTAGCTGGTGACACTGCAGCGTGAGCTGTGCGATGGTCTTGTCTCTGCTCCTCAGCTCCTCTCGGAGCACCCGCACCTCCTTCATCAGCTCGTCCAACTGAAACACAAATGTTTTATTTAGAGCTGGGCCGTTAACGGCGTTAACGTGCTGCGTTAACGCTATACTAGTATCGCGCGATAATATAATTAACGCATTAATCTAAAAAAAAAATTACTTTTTCTTTTTTACCTTTATTTACCCAGGGTAGGTTCGCTGAGCACAGATGCTCTTTTTCAGGAACGCCCTGCTTCACATTCACACAGTTCCATTCACACCTGGGAGCTGCCCAGTACAACCACAGTTGACACCATTGGCCACTGAGCAACTCCACTGGAGCAGTTGATTCAAGCCATGTCACATAGTTCAAGTTTGAAATGATTCTTTCTGTTTTGCTCCTGAGAGTGCTAGATACTGTACTGTACTGGTAATATTATTTATTTGTGTTAACTTCTGAATAAAACAACTTCAAATAAAACAGTCTGTAATGCATTTTGGAAACGGTAGATGGGCTCATGGTGTAATGGGCCACCTGGCCTGAGAAACATAAGGAGGAAAGAAAAAGTAAGGACTTACTTCTGGTCATTATTTGGGTAGAACACACATTTTGAATGCCTTCGGCAGGTTTTTTTAAATTCTTTTTTAGCCATTTTAATCTAGATTAATCTAGATTAAATCCAGGATTGCAGATAGATTAATCTAGATTAAAAAAATTAATCTATGCCCACCTCTAGTTTTATTTCAACCAACCAATTCATAGATACATGGAAGAGTGAAATAGCTCAGAGATATAAAAACGTCTGCATCACGTGACCTAGCTACCGAGAGACAGAACACGATCCAAAATAATCTAAATATTTCAGAGGTCGATCGAGGTTTAAGTGTGATTCACCATGGATTCGTTCAAGGATACCAAGACAACACAGTGAACCCACAGTAAAGAAAACACTCGTGGTTATCAAACCGCCACAGATAATAATTGCCGTTACTGACGTGCCTTACTTGATCTAATAAACAGAAAACATCAATATACAATATACAACATTTAGTCTCCACAAGTTGTTTATTTTGCATCTAGATATAAGGGTCCCATGCTTCCTGCCCATCACTGCCCTCAACAAACTGCAGCAATAACCTATAATGGACTTGTGACAGTATTGCGTTCCCTGTGGCTTTGTTCTTTTGTGTTGGATTGATGTTCCTGTGTTTTCTTTGTGTGTCCTAGGCTTCGGAAATACATTTCCTTTAAGGGTGGATAATAAATACTTGCTTTTTGATTTGTGCCGCTTTTATATTGGCTAATTGATGGTTGTGTGTGTGTTACTGTTTTTCTGCAGTATGTGTAAGAGCTATTTTAAGACTGACAAACACACACACACACACACACACACACACACACACACACACACACACGCACACACACACACACACACACACACACAACCAACTTGGCCCACCTATGTGAACAGAGCAGCAGAGTTACTTACCTGCAAGGCAGTGATGTTGTCCTCACTCTCCTCAACAGCATCTGTTGAACTGCCTCCATCCTCCAGCTAGAAAACCCACACACACAAACAAGACTTTAGGCATGCTTCACTCTATTTTTTATTTTATTTAATTTTTTACCTTTATTTAACCAGGAAGTCCCATTGAGATACAAGATCTCTTTTGCAAGGGAGACCTGGGCCCTCATTCATCAACGTGTTCTACGCACAGATCTGTGCTTACCCTGTGCGTACGATCATTTCTAAGCAAAGAGTGGGATTCATCAATTTCAATTTGAACTTGACTCCGTGCTTACGTCTACGCACAGGTCAGAGCACACTTACCTGACGCCCAGTGGTAGAATATATTATTACAACAAGGAAATGAGCTTCTGTGCATAATAACACTGGCGGAGCGCAGTCAGTCAGTAGCCTACACCCCGTATATTCCGATAACGCTATATAAACCATGCTGCATTCATTCTGAGAGAAAGATCTATTATTCCAAATGCTATTTATAGGGTTTTGACCATAATTACACTACTGTTGCTATTTTACAATGAACTATAATGAATTACGGTTCATACAGAACTTCTGTATGAACCGTAATTCATTATAGTTCATTGTAAAATAGCAACAGTAGTGTAATTATGGTCAAAACCCTATAAATAGCATTATAATTATATAATGAGTTAAAATGTTATTATAGACTATTTTTGTTTTATCTTGTTTCTGTACTTGCATGTAATTTTAACCACCTTGACTGAAAGTTTCATTATGCATTATGTGTTGAGTACTGCCTTTTAATAATTTTTGTTTTGCAATAATAAAAAAAATATAAAAAAAGGATGCTCTCTATTGTACATGAGTAGAAGTTCTTAAGGATCTTCTGACTGACTTGGAACTTCCTTAGGCGCCTGAGGAAGTAGAGCCGTTGCCGTGCCTTCTTCACAACACTGTCAATGTGTGTGGTCCATGTCAAGTCCTCGGATATGTGGACTCCGAGGTACTTAAAACTGTTCACTCTCTCAACCGGTGCCCCGTCGATGCTGAGGGGGCTGTAGTCCCTGACCCCCGACCTCCTAAAGTCCACAATCATCTCCTTTGTTTTGCTGACGTTCAGGGAGAGGCTGTTCTCTTGGCACCATCCTCCCGCCAGGACCTTGACCTCTTCCAGGTAGGCCCTCTCGTCGTTTGAAGAGATCAGGCCCACCACTACTGTGTCGTCAGCAAATTTGATGATTGTGTTGTTCCGCTGAGCCACACAGTCATGTGTGTACAGGGAGTAGAGGAGGGGACTCCAGAACACAGCCCTGGGGGGCCCCTATGTTGAGGGTGATGGATGAGGAGGTGCAGTTGCCTGCTCTCACCACCTGAGGTCTGCCCGTCAGGAAGTCCAAGACCCACTGGCAGAGGTCATAGTTCAAGCCCAGGTCCCTGAGTTTGGAGGGGACTATGGTATTGAATGCCGAGCTGTAGTCGATGAACAGCATTCTCACATAGTTCCCCTGCCTCTTGATACACTTAACATGAGTATCAAGTACTTGAACGTCCTCACTTCTCAGCATTCACTTGATCTAGTACTGGTTAAGTGTATTTGGACAATCAAATCCAATTATAAGTCAATGTATTTTTAATACTGAATACTTGAGGAGCGCATTATGCTGGAGGGTAATATGCCCACGTTTGAGCCAATTTAAAATGAACGATGCACACTTCAACCTCAACCACAAAACTTCACCCAGCACACAATTTTCTCACGCTATATAAACAGCTAATCCAAACAGCCTCATTTTACAGCCGCTGCCTTGAGCTCAACGTTACACACTCTCCACAAATGCAATTAAGAGCATAGATACTAATGGGGCAACTGGAATGCTTTCCCTCTCGAGCAGTGAAACCGGCACGGCTAATTACCACGAGCGCTGAGCTCATCACAATGGAGACGTTTGAATGCAAACTCAAGTATCACCTTTTGGAATGTAGGTTTGGAATTCAGTCGAGGCTATCAAGACCACCGACATTTATTGAGAGCAAGAGTGCACTAAAAGTGTGTGCGTGTGCTTATATATGTTTGTGTGTGTATGTGTGTGTGTGTGTGTGTGAGAGAGATAGTGAAAGAGAGAGAACATGGAGCCCATTTCTCCATTACTGCAGTCTTTCATTTATCTTTCCTCCTCCCCTCGCTCCCTCCCTCCCACTTTCCCTCTGAATGGATTTCTCCCACTGACAGAGATAGATCTATTAAGTGATTAGCCCCTACAGTAAATGCACACACACACAGAAGAGCTCAACAAACCCAGAGAGAGGCGAAGTCTGTCCCCTTCTGCTGGACCACCATTGGACTCTATTTTCGGAGAAAATTATGAACGGTAGTCAGTGGCTAGAGACAAATAATGATTTGATCCCGTTTGAATTGTGTCGTGAATTACATATGATGATGTTTGTCAATGTAAAAGTGTAATTGTCAGCATGCTAATGTTACGTTATAGGGAGGTGTAGTGGTGGTTACGTCATTGCTGTTTCCCGCGCGGTCCACCCCTCTTGAAATCGCAATGTATTTTCAATGGACATATTTCTAAATCGTCTTGTTTAAAACAAATAAAGCATGAACATTGACATGGTGTACCTTTCTGTGTGTATTCATCCACAATCTATAGCTCAACATGAGAAAATTCGCAAATCAATCGTAAAGGTAGCAAAATAACAACGTTTATGTTTTCATTCACTGAGGAACTACACTTCACTTTGTCAATGGCCGTGGCGTGTATTAGGCGACAGCACTGAACGACAGGCGTTCTACTGGTAAATGTAGCTTTTTTAACCTCTTAACTGGCACCGACCCGGACGATGAGGACGATTTGCCCACCGGCACGACACGCCACGTTGGCAACCTCTAGCGGCTCGGGTGTGCATCTTTTTTAATACAATATATATATATCGAATTAAAGCCCAATTTGTTGCCTATCGATTGCCGTTTTCAGTGGTTCTCGAGTTACATGCCAAAGTACACGGCAGACTTTTCTTTTTATCGAATACCACCCGCGACTCCCGAGGCTCTAGCTCCGTCAATAATTTGGCGATCTCGAAAATTATTGGACAGGGTTGTAACCAATGAGTGTGACCAATGATACCCCACGTGGGAATGAGCGAATCAGGGATCTAGGTGAAAAGTCACGCATGAAAAAAGGAAAAGAAGAAAACACGGAATGCATTGGAGTCTATGAAAAAACTGAAACCTGCAGAGCTTTTATTTGTCTCCCAGTTTACCAAAATCGCTCCTAATCACTCATTTCTGAACGGATTTTTATGAAATTTGGACATGTACTATACAAGACTTCAGGCTCAGCCATACAACATTCTTGAGATGGCACAGTATGCCCATGACTTGGGAGTGATGGGGGCAGGGCAGAGTGCTAGTAATGCGAGAGCGAGAGTAGGAGAGAGAGCCGTTGCCTAGGTAATTATTATTTTAATTAAAAAAAAGTCAAGTAATGTAATGAAAGCAAGATAACAAATATGTCAGTAGACAGTAGTAGAAAGCGCCACAGAGTTTTGGATAGCGAGCTAGACGGACCGACACAAGGCCTCCTCCTCCTCCTGATGGGGAGGGGGAGGGGGAGGGGGACCACCAGGTAGAGAGATAGCTAGCAGCTAACAGACAGGCTTCGGCTAACTGACAGGACAGGCCGCAGAACCACGAAAAGTGATCGACAGAGATAGAATCTATTAATCTAGTTTCTTATACCCCCAAAGACTGTTGCTGCAGAGCTCCACATCTTCAGTTCTAGCTTGTCAGGAGCTTTGACATGTGATAAACTACTCGAACACCAGTGATCTCCCAAAATAGCAGCCGCTGTAGCAGCCTGTCAGCCCAAAGCCTGGCACACAGCATCATACAGTAGTTGGCCTCGTCAGAAACATTCAATTTCATTCTACAAATGAGCAAGGGAGATGTCATTTCCATAATTATTTGCACATGATTTGTCTGAAAATAGACACAATAAGTTTAGCAATACAATTGAATGGACGGCAAGCATTACAAGAGTCAGATAGGGCTCTGTCTTTGAGTGTGTGCGTGTGTGTGTGTGTGTGTGTGTGCATGTATGTCTGTATGTGTGTGTGTGTGTGTGTGTGTGTGTGTGTGTGTGTGTGTGTGTGTGTGTGTGTGTGTGTGTGTGTGTGTGTGTGTGTGTGTCTGTCTGTCTGTCTGTCTGTCTGTCTGTCTGTCTGTCTGTCTGTGGGGGGGTATGCTTGTGTTTGAGTGAATGTGTGTCTGTAAGGGTGTGTGTCTTTGTGTTTGAGTGAATGTGTGTCTGTAAGGGTGTGTGTCTTTGTGTTTGAGTGAATGTGTTCCAGTGTTCATGTCTAACCTGTAGTAAAGACTTGAGTCTGAGCAGCTGGTTCTTGAGGGAACTGCAGTCTTGGGCCATGTGTTTTAGTGTGAGCTCATCCAGTGCCCCCATGTGGCTGTCCTGCTTCCCTACAGGTGGGAGGGGCCGAGGGGGGACCCTGAAGGACCCAGGCCCCCCAAAGCCATCATAATGCTGCAAGGCTGTGGCCCTGAGAAAGACAGACAGACAGACAGACAGACAGACAGACAGACAGACAGACAGACAGACAGACAGACAGACAGACAGACAGACAGACAGACAGACAGACAGACAGACAGACAGACAGACAGACAGACAGAGACAAAAAGGCACTTTAGTTCATTGACAACTGCAGGTGAAACAAATGACTGAAATGGCACCGTCCAGGATGAAATAATAAAAGTCACTCACATAATTATTTCCGTTGTAGTCCTTGATATAAAATAAAAAATCTGTGCCGAGATGCTGCTTCATCTGTAATGTGTTTTAATACTTTTCTTAAATTATGACCATCAGACGTGATGCCAAAGAGCACAGCTAAGGTGTGGATTGTATTTTACTATCATATACAGTATAGTGACTGCGACTGTGGTACCGTGGACCAATGTAATAGACCAATATAATGGACCAAGGTAATAGAGCAATTACTGTCTCACTATGGACAGTCATGCTCAGACCGGCGGTCACACACACACACACACACACACACACACACACACACACACACACACACACACACACACACATACACACACACACACACACACACACACCATCCCTCCACAATAGCCCAAAATTGGCCAATCACGTCAATGCTTTGTGATGGAGAAGGCCTATCAATGCACCAGCCAGTCACAGGTTGAAAGAGGATAATTAGCATAAGAGCACCTAAATACGTTACTAGTCATTTCCACGAAACATCCACCAATCTTCAGCTGAAAGGCACAGGCAAAGTTTAGGCTGAAATAAAGTAAGCCGATATCTTACTAGATATCTAGATACTTAATTATCAAACTTTGTGTGGTTCAAAGCAAACTTCACATTCACCAAGTGTTCCGAATAGGATGTGTAAGAGTGTTGAAACGTGACATTTTGGGTCTGTGTTCAATTCTCAGTTCATCTTCTTCATCAGTCCACTTGATAATACAAACTACAGTTTAATATCAGGATAAAGTACTGTGATCGAGGCTGTTGATAATACAAACTACAGTTTAATATCAGGATAAAGTACTGTGATCCAGGCTGTTGATAATACAAACTACAGTTTAATATCAGGATAAAGTACTGTGATCCAGGCTGTTGATAATACAAACTACAGTTTAATATCAGGATAAAGTACTGTGATCCAGGCTGTTGATAATACAAACTACAGTTTAATATCAGGATAAAGTACTGTGATCCAGGCTGTTGATAATACAAACAGTTTAATATCAGGATAAAGTACTGTGATCCAGGCTTTAATGCCATGAAGTACAGGGACCCTTACCATTGCTGCTTCTGATCTACTGCTCTACAATGTGTGTGTGTGTGTGTGTGTGTGTGTGTGTGTGTGTGTGTGTGTGTGTGTGTGTGTGTGTGTGTGTGTGTGTGTGTGTGTGTGTGTGTGTGTGTGTTCAAGTTCAAGTTCTTTAATAGTTGTCATACAGAAGTACAGAATACTTTCATACAAAATGCTTCTTACTGTTACGCTCCAGAGACTGTGCTAGACAAGATAGTATCAAATAACATAATATAGCATGTAATTTAGAAGAAGAAAAATGAGGTCACAGTGTTCGGTATAGACATATGTACAATGTTCTGAGTTACCATATAATATACAATACTATGCAGTGTACTAATGTACAGTACTATCTAGTGCAAATGGGATGAGGTACAATTTTAGGTACAATTTACAGTAAGGTGTACGAGTTGTAGTGCAATCCTTCATCAATAAATATAAAGTGTGGGGAGTGGGTGCTACAGTGTGTTTGTTTAAAGTGGGTGTGTGCTATAAAGTGTGTGGAGTGGGTGCTACAGTGTGTTTGTTTAAAGTGAGTGTGTGCGTGTGGATGTGTGTGCTATGTGCGTTCGGTGGTTGTTGTTGTGTAGTGTTCATTCATTGTTCGTTTAGCAGCCTGATGGCCTGGGGATAGAAGCTTCTTCTGAGTCTTTCTGTGCTCGCCTTGAGACTCCGGTATCGCTTGCCTGACCGCAGCAGTTCAAAGAGGCAGTTGTTCGGGTGACTGGAGTCTTTAATGATTCTCTTAGCCTTGCCCTTGCAACGCTTGTTGTAAATGTTCTGGAGGGTGGGGAGCCCCCCTCCAATTGTGCGTTCGGCTGAACGTGTCACTCTTTGTAGTCTGCTTCGGTCTTGTGCAGTGCTATTCCCAAACCAGGAGGTGATGTTGCCGGTCAAGATGCTCTCTATTGTACATGAGTAGAAGTTCTTAAGGATCTTCTGACTGACTTGGAACTTCCTTAGGCGCCTGAGGAAGTAGAGGCGTTGTCGTGCCTTCTTCACAACACTGTCAATGTGTGTGGTCCATGTCAAGTCCTCGGATATGTAGGCTCCGAGGTACTTAAAGCTGTTGACTCTCTCAACCGGTGCCCCGTCGATGCTGAGGGGGCTGTAGTCCTTGACCCCCGACCTCCTGAAGTCCACAATCATCTCCTTTGTTTTGCTGACGTTCAGGGAGAGGCTGTTTTCCTGGCACCATCCCGCCAGGACCTTGACCTCTTCCAGGTAGGCCCTCTCGTCGTTGGCAGAGATCAGGCCCACCACCACTGTGTCGTCAGCAAATTTGATGATTGTATTGCTACTCCGCTGAGCCACACAGTCGTGTGTGTACAGGGAGTAGAGGAGGGGACTCAGAACACAGCCCTGGGGGGCCCCTATGTTGAGGGTGATGGATGAGGAGGTGCAGTTGCCTGCTCTCACCACCTGGGGTCTGCCAGTCAGGAAGTCCAAGACCCACTGGCAGAGGTCATAGCCCAAGCCCAGGTCCCTGAGCTTGGCTATGAGTATGGAGGGGACTATGGTATTGAATGCCGAGCTGTAGTCGATGAATAGCATTCTCACATAGTTCCCCTGCCTCTTGTCCAGGTGTGATGCTGCTGTGTGCAGCACATGGGCTATGGCGTCCTCCGTGGACCTGTTGGGGCGGTATGCAAATTGCAGGGGGTCCATGTTGATGGGGAGGGAGGAGCAGATGTAGCCCTTTACTAGCTTCTCAAAGCACTTCATGGCTATGGAGGTGAGAGCTACAGGGCGGTAGTCGTTGAGGCAAGCAGGCTTGGATTTTTTGGGTACAGGGATAATAGTGGACTTCTTCAGGCAGGTGGGGATGACAGCCTGTTCTAAGGACAGGTTAAATATGTCAGTGAATACTGGGGCCAGTTGGTCGGCACAGACTTTTAGGACGCGGCCGGGGATGCCGTCTGGACCTGCTGCCTTCCTGATATTCACTTTTTTAAAGGTCCGCCTCACCTCATGCTCTGTTACCCTGAACACTGCGCCTCCATCAGCAGCCGACCCCCCCCCCCCCCATTGCCGTGGCTTGTGAGCTGGTGTTGTTATTACCAGCATCAAACCTCGCATAGAAGGTATTGAGGTCATTTGCTAAGGAGATGTCACTGTTCAGTTTGAGGGAGGCGCCTTTGTAGTCTGTCATCGTTTTGAGCCCCTGCCACATAGCTCTAGAGTCAGCTTGTTCAAACTGGAGTTCAATTTTATCCCTGTAGCGCCGTTTGGCCTCTGACACTGTCCTCCTTACGTTGTATCGCGCCACCTTGTGGTCATTCATGTTGCCTGCCACTAGGCCGTCGTTGTATGCTTTGGTGCGCTCTCTCAGAGCTTCACGGACGGATTTGTCTACCCAGGGTTTTTGATTTGGGTAAACTCTCATTTTGGTAGTGGGGATTGTTTCTTCCACCCTAGTACAAACATAGTCCACCACTGTCTCCGTGTAGACATTAATGTTATCTGTGTCGCGGAACACATTCCAGTCTGTGCAGTGAAACACAGACCGGAGCGTCTCCTCTGACGTCAAATCCCATTTCTGCACCTCTCGCGAGACTACAGGAGTACTTTTAATTCTCTGTTTGTACTTTGGTGAAAGAAAGATTGACGCGTGATCTGATTTACCAAAGCCACTATCAGAATGAGCCTTGTAGCCACCTTTAAATTGCGTGTAACAGTGATCTAGGATGTTACCGCCTCTGGTGTTGCAAGTCACATGCTGATAGAAGTCAGGTAATACAATGTGTGTGTGTGTGTGTGTGTGTGTGTGTGTGTGTGTGTGTGTGTGTGTGTGTGTGTGTGTGTGTGTGTGTGTGTGTGTGTGTGTGTGTGTGTGTGTGTGTGTGTGTGTGTGTGTGTGTGTGTGTCATACACATCCCCCTTTTTACTGTATGTCATTCACGCATTCAGTTCAACAGTGAACTACTATACAGCTTTTCTTGCAGCTAATTTTTTATTTATTTATAAATTGTTTTGGGAAGCATAGACAGACTATTCTGGTCTGGCAAGGAGTGGTTTGAGAGTTTTGTGTTACGACATGAGCATTCAATTCTACCGTGCAACTTTTAACCTGTTAAGCTGTAGCCCTATTTTCCGAAATTTCGCCTAAAGGTACATGCCCAAGTAAATGGAAGATTGCTCCACTTCTACAAGGTCAATTTGCATGTTCTTGGTATCTATGGACATCTAGGAACCTGGGGGTATGTATTCCCAGTGTCAGAAATACTGTGTCCGTTACTAGGCTTGAGTAAATTGTGATGCATTTTTTTGCATCTTTGCCGGTAAATAAGCCTGTGGGACGATTCTGAGCGGTCAAAGTGGGCCATCGCATCTGTGTCTAAATAGGGAGAGCAAAGAGGTCAGGACAAATTCAACAAGGGTGAGGTCAGGAGTGTGCATGTGTATGTACAGTATGTGTGTGTGCATGTGTCGAGAGTTCTATTTGTTTTGTTTAATGTAATCAGGCACCCCTGTATTCTGGCACAGCTATGTGATCTAGCCGTTCTGTTCATAGTATTCTCATGACATTTCATGGCAACCAGTATGGCACTTTACAGCTCATTGGACTCATGTGTGTCATTTAAACGTGTCAACATTATGGGAATTGCACTTACCATCTTCTCCAGAGTCAGACAACAAGATAAGTGGACGGTAAAGTGCATTTCCCATAATGTTGGAGTGTTCCTTTAAGGATAATCACCCCAGGAGTTCAAAACTTTTAATCCCTATTGATTGATTGATTGATTTACATTTTTTATTAACAGGTTGCAGAATGGGTACAGTACAGTACAGCTCAATGCACACAATAGACCTATCTCAAACCCTGCCCTCTTTTCTTGATCCTCCAATCACAACTGTTGCTTACCTCGGACAAACTTTGACAAACTTTGTTTGTCCGAGGTAAGCGACAGTTGTGATTGGAGGATCAAGAAAAGAAGGCAGGGTTTGAGATAGGTCCAATTAAGGGGATGCAGACCAGAGAAAGACTTTCGTCTTGTTTACCACAGGGTCCCCCATTTTCAATTCATAATGAGTTGAAATGAATGAATACAAATCTGATCCAATCAGTTAGGGATTACAAGTTTTGAACTCCTGGGCCTAGTCAGGTGTGTGAGATCAGATACGGTGAATATAAGACGAGATATTGTGTACAGCGAGGCCAAGCAGAAACCCCCCCGGGTTGAAATGTTTGAGAAAGAATCGTGAAACATTCCTACATTTATGTTATCTTTTGTTTGTGGAACTGAAACCATCTGATCCTCATTCAACTCACCATTCCATGTGACAATAAATAACATGGTACATATTTCGTATCAAATTCCTTTCTCTGGCATAATACATATAAATCACAATTTGATTCTCAATTTCTCTCACCCCCTCACCACACACACACACACACACACACACACACACACACACACACACACACACACACACACACACACACACACACACACACACACACACACACACACACACACACACACACACACACACACACACACACACACACACACACACACACACACACACACACACACACACACACACCATCCCTCCACAATAACCCAAAATTGGCCAATCACGTCAATGCTTTGTGATGGAGAAGGCCTATCAATGCACCAGCCAGTCACAGGTTGAAAGAGGGTAATTAGCATAAGAGCACCTAAATACGTTACTAGTCATTTCCACGAAACATCCGCCAATCTTCAGCTGAAAGGCACAGGCAAAGTTTAGGCTGAAATAAAGTAAGCCGATATCTTACTAGATATCTAGATACTGAATTATCAAACTTTGTGTGGTTCAAAGCAAACTTCACATTCACCAAGTGTTCCGAATAGGATGTGTAAGAGTGTTGAAACGTGACATTTTGGGTCTGTGTTCAATTCTCAGTTCACCTTCTTCATCAGTCCACTTGATAATACAAGCTAATGGTAATATCAGGATAAAGTACTGTGATCCAGGCTGTTGATAATACAAACTACAGTTTAATATCAGGATAAAGTACTGTGATTCAGGCTGTTGATAATACAAACTACAGTTTAATATCAGGATAAAGTACTGTGATCCAGGCTTTAATGCCATGAAGTACCTTACCATTGCTGCTTCTGATCTAGTTCAAGTTTCAAGTTTCAAGTTCAAGTTTCTTTAATAGTTGTCATACAGAAGTACAGAATACTTTCATACAAAATGCTTCTTACTGTTACGCTCCAGAGACTGTGCTAGACAAGATAGTATCAAATAACATAGTATAGCATGTAAATTAGAAGTAGAAAATGAGGTCACAGTGTTCAGTATAGACATATGTACAATGTTCGATGCAGAATAGACATAACTGAGTTACCATATAATATACAATACTATATAGTGCAAAGCAGAAATGGGATGAGGTACAATTTAGGTACAATTTACAGTAAGGTGTACGAGTTGTAGTGCAATCCTTTATCAATAAATATAAAGTGTGGGGAGTGGGTGCTACAGTGTGTTTGTTTAAAGTGAGTGTGTGCTATAAAGTGTGGGGAGTGGGTGCTACAGTGTGTTTGTTTAAAGTGAGTGTGTGCGTGTGGATGTGTGTGCTATGTGCGTTTGATGGTTGTTGTGTAGTGTTCATTGTTCGTTGAGCAGCCTGATGGCCTGGGGATAGAAGCTTCTTCTGAGTCTTTCTGTGCTCGCCTTGAGACTCCGGTATCGCTTGCCTGACCGCAGCAGTTCAAAGAGGCAGTTGTTCGGGTGACTGGAGTCTTTAATGATTCTCTTAGCCTTACCCCTGCACCGCTTGTTGTAAATGTTCTGGAGGGTGGGGAGCCCCCCTCCAATTGTGCGTTCGGCTGAACGTGTCACTCTTTGTAGTCTGCTTCGGTCTTGTGCAGTGCTATTCCCAAACCAGGAGGTGATGTTGCCAGTCAGGATGCTCTCTATTGTACATGAGTAGAAGTTCTTAAGGATCTTCTGACTGACTTGGAACTTCCTTAGGCGCCTGAGGAAGTAGAGGCGTTGTCGTGCCTTCTTCACAACACTGTCAATGTGTGTGGTCCATGTCAAGTCCTCGGATATGTAGGCTCCGAGGTACTTAAAGCTGTTGACTCTCTCAACCGGTGCCCCGTCGATGCTGAGGGGGCTGTAGTCCTTGACCCCCGACCTCCTGAAGTCCACAATCATCTCCTTTGTTTTGCTGACGTTCAGGGAGAGGCTGTTTTCCTGGCACCATCCCGCCAGGACCTTGACCTCTTCCAGGCAGGCCCTCTCGTCGTTGGCAGAGATCAGGCCCACCACCACTGTGTCGTCAGCAAATTTGATGATTGTGTTGCTACTCCGCTGAGCCACACAGTTGTGTGTGTACAGGGAGTAGAGGAGGGGACTCAGAACACAGCCCTGGGGGGCCTGGGGGGTGTGTGTGTGTGTGTGTGTGTGTGTGTGTGTGTGTGTGTGTGTGTGTGTGTGTGTGTGTGTCATACACATCCCCCTTTTTACTGTATGTCATTCACGCATTCAGTTCAACAGTGAACTACTATACAGCTTTTCTTGCAGCAAAATTTGTTTTTATTTATAAATTGTTTTGGTAACCATAGCCAGACTATTCAGGGCCCTGTTCCCCGTACCTGGTTCAACTAAGTCGATCAAGATGTCATTATCCAGATTCAGTTAACCCGATGTTTGAAGCCGGGATTTTCCTGTTCCTCGAAGGTGGATTCAGTCTCGTTAACTCAAGCCAGACTTGAGACCCAGGATAAGTGCGCGCGGCCGCTCCAGTTGAAAAGCCAGCACGTATCGATAGCAGAGATCCTGATTCTCTAGCGGCATTGATTGATTAATTGATTTAAAACTTTATTAACATATTGCAGTACGGCTCAATCGCCTCGCCGACAAGTTAAATGCGTTATCTATAGGCTAATTTTAAGTCCCTCATTACCTCAATCAATCAGATTATATTTCTTTAAACTTGCCTGCTGGATTGAATAATCAAATGAGATCTTGCTAGCGAAAATAATTAGTTAAACTGTTATACAGGATAACGATACGGCTCTCTTCCCATTGATTGATGTATGGTCGATCTTTTACTTAAGTCCACTGTGGTGTAACGGGTTCTTCTTTTGACTTTCACGCAGACGACCGGGGTTCGAAACCTAGTCTTCCCCTTCTTTTTGCGATGTAGGAATAATTCAATTTGGTGCACGTTGAGAGCTATATAAAGAATGACATCCTCAATGCATGTAGATTTCTAATATTTTAACTTAAAACTAGGCTACTTTGGCGTATAATCATTAATATTATATTCCAAAAAATTATATTGGAAACACGGGGTTTCAAACACCGGTCGCTGGGTTGCCAGGATTGAGCACTACCGCTGCGCCACTGTGCCAGATGGGATAAATTCATTGTTTATACATTAATGAACGAGAGACCCGTGTTTAGAATATTCTTTGTTTTGAATGAAGTTTTATCTCTTTATCCTCATTCATTAATGTGACGTCAACGGCTCATTCAATTTCTCAAATCCGTCAAACAGCGCATCTCATCAGACATCTTAATCCCAGTTACAATTAAAATAACCACATAATGTGTACATCGCACCGAGCGAGCGCCACGGTATATATAACGTGCATTATTTAGGACAAAGTGAATTTAGTATCAGCATTTTGGGTCTATTTTACATTTCAAAAGCCCCCTCTGGAAGAATGGAGCACAAAAACGTAATTCAGAATGGTATAATGCAGATCGTAGACTGTGGGAATAATTTCAGGAAACGGGCTGTCACTTCTTTGCGGGGGCGTGGCGATGGTTCAGGCTAACTTGAACTTAAACCCTGCTTTCGACCAGGCTCAAACTTTTGGATCTGTTGTCATGGTGATTTGGACAATCCAGGTACGGGGAACCGGAAAGTCCGGCTTAAGTCAGACTTCACCGAAAGTTATCCGGCTAACTCAGTTATCCAGGTACGGGGAACGGGGCCGGTCTGGCAAGGAGTGGTTTGAGAGTTTTGTGTTATGACATGAGCATTAAATTCTACCGTACAACTTTTAACCTGTTAAGCTGTAGCCCTATTTTCCGAAATTTCGCCTAAAGGTACATGCCCAAGTAAATGGAAGATTGCTCCACTTCTACAAGGTCAATTAGCATGTTCTTGGTATCTATGGACATCTAGGGACCTGGGGGTATGTATTCCCAGTGTCAGAAATACTGTGTCCGTTACTAGGCTTGAGTAAATTGTGATGAATTCTTTTGCATCTTTGCCGGTAAATAACACCATGTTACAATTGTGCAGCCACCGAGATCGCTCACTGAGCTCATTCACCACCTTCTTGAGATCAAGTGTATAAAGATTCTAAGCAAATGAATGAAGGGAAGATGATTAAACAGAAGGATTTGTAGATACAGTAATAAATTATAATCCATTTAAATGATAAATTCATATTTGACCTTGATCTTGACCTTGACCTTATTACACCCCTTCCTGACATAGAGTGACGCGAGCGAGCGAGAAAAAGTGATTAAAATGTATTCGTTTCAATCAGACTATCCTGACCTGCCGCGAGCGACAGCGAACTGAGCAGCGATGTCGTTCACCCCTCAAATATTCGCTCGCTGTGTCTCTAGTTGAGCGATTACGCGGCCGAGTCCCGCCCCTAAACACTTTTTATTGGTCGAGAATCGCAGGCTGCTTTCAGAGCCATAGAGACACACACAGACACACTCGGACACGCGCCGCCTCATATCAGGACAGTGTCGCGCGCAATTTCGTCTCCAGTTCGCTCGCTCGCTGCCTGTCAGGAACCGGTGTTATGGCCAAATCATACATGTATGGATAGGGAAAAGGCTCCTATTTCCAATGGCAGTGTTAAATCTGGATTTAGTAATTTTCTCGCGGTTTTACGATAAAAGAGATATAATTAGAATTTTTTCGATAAATTCATATTTTCGGTACATTTTTTTTTTATCCACTTTTTCTCCCCATTTTCTATTTTTCTCCCATCCCAATTTCGTATTTCCAATTCTCCCCTCCCCTGTCTTGAACGTTGCTCGACTATGCCTCCCACTGGTCGGCTGTAGTGAGGATAGAAGCCTTGCATCACGAGGAGGCAGCCTGTTGCATCTTTTCACCGCAGTAGCTCAAACTCTCAGTGGCGAGGAGTAACGCGTGGGAGGCTCATGCTGCCCCCGATAATTCCTGTTTCCGCCGTACCGGCGTCACCCAACCGACCTGTAGGAGTCGCTGTCCACAACGTCCAATCCCCACCCACCGGCTTTCCCACCCTTTAACACTGTGTTAGTATGACGGCCGGCCAGGCCGGTAGCAACGCAGAGAGCTGGGCTCGATACCAGCATCTCCTGTGTTAGTGGCGAGCTCCTCGTTTTTAGATCCGTTGATCTTTTTGCTCTGATCCCCGTTCTAAATCATCATCCGGATCATTCTAGCTGTCCCTGGCTCATTTCCCTACGTTGGAATTGCAATGCCGATCAATGCAGTATCGCCTACCTTTGAACTGGAATGGCTTGGCGTGGATACACGTTTTCCTTTTTCTTTTTTTTGGTAAGGGCTCCTCCTCCTGCTTGAACAGAGATTCACATTGATCGCCTCGAAATTCCGTTGCCAAGGCGTATTTCCCATCGAAACGTGTATAGACATAATATACACTGGTAATCGCGATGGCGATGCGATCACTTGGAATTATTCTTTTTGGAATACCTTCTGGCTATGGTAAGGTATATTCTATGTCCATTTGACCGAACCTGAAACATGTTTTTCTAACGATCACAGTTTTGTGTTTTACCGGACGTAAAAGATCTTCGACAAACATGATCAGGGGATCAACCTGAACGGTTTGGGCTTATTGCACATAATGCGTTTTATCTCGCGATCTATGGAAAAAGACTGGAATATCTTGGAAATGCGCGTGTAATAAATTACAAACTACAGTATGTAGAAACAACGAATTATTTCCATGTTGGACTACAAGTAGTGTCTGTCAAATGAGCCACACCATTGTCTCCACAGCTATAATACAGAACACACACACAGCTCTGCAAACATCGTGAAACACCGCGAAAATGGCCATTTTAAGATGGCCTTGAAGCGGCAGAGATGGGGACAGTTTATGGCGCTGAAAGTGTTAACATCCAAGGGCCCACATGTGGGACGATTCGCGACCCGCCACTTTGCCGACCTCTAGCGGCTCGGTGTGCATTTATTTTAATACAATATATATATTGAATTAAAGCCCGATTTGTTACCTGTTTTGTTCCCAAAATCCATTCAGCGGTTCTCGAGTTACATGCTGATATGTGAGGCGTGCGCCAAAGTACACTGCAAAGTACACGACACGTACACGACTCCCGGGGCTCTAGCTCCGTCAATCATTTGGCGATCTCGAGAATTTTTGGACAGGGTTGTAGCCAATGAGTGTGGCTTTCCAATGATACCCCACGTGGGGATCTAATACGGTCTCTATTGATCCATTTATGATTTAAAAAAAAGCAGGTTAATCCTTACAGCTTAACAGGTTAAATAAGAAGGCTTCCGTGGCCAGGGCAATGCTACCGGAGGATAGACACGGGACACATGCGTGTAGGCAGCTCTTCCATGGTGGATAATACCACTATCTGAGGACATAATTGTTATATGACCCGCGCAGTCTTACCTGTTGTCATTATTATACATGTGGTCTGGTCCATTCCAGCTGTGTTGCCTCCGGCGCCAGGGGGCCTGTCGACCCCCCCTCTCTGAGCGGTCAAAGTGGGCCATCCCATCTGTGTCTAAATAGGGAGAGCAGAGAGGTCAGGACAAATTCAACAAGGGTGAGGTCAGGAGTGTGCATGTGTATGTACAGTATGTGTGTGTGCATGTGTCGAGAGTTCTATTTGTTTTGTTTAATGTAATCAGGCACCCCTGTATTCTGGCACAGCTATGTGATCTAGACGTTCTGTTCATAGTATTCTCATGACATTTCATGGCAACCAGTATGGCACTTTACAGCTCATTGGACTCATGTGTGTCATTTAAACGTGTCAACATTATGGGAATTGCACTTACCATCTTCTCCAGAGTCAGACAACAAGATAAGTGGACGGTAAAGTGCATTTCCCATAATGTTGGAGTGTTCCTTTAAGGATAATCACCCCAGGAGTTCAAACCTTTTAAGCCCTATTGATTGATTGATTGATTGATTGACATTTTTTATTAACAGGTTGCAGAATGGGTACAGTACAGTACAGCTCAATAAACACAGTTGTTAAGGGGATGCAGACTAGAGAAAGACTTTCGTCTTGTTTACATCAGGGTCCCCCATTTTAAATTCATAATGAGTTGAAATGAATGAATACAAATCTGATCCAATCAGATAGGGGTTACAAGTTTTGAACTCCTGGGCCTAGCAGTCAGGTGTGTGAGATCAGATACGATGAATATAAGACGAGATATTGTGTACAGCGAGGCCAAGCAGAAACCCCCCCAGGTTGAAATGTTTGAGAAAGAATCGTGAAACATTCCTACATTTATGTTATCTTTTGTTTGTGGAACTGAAACCATCTGATCATCATTCAACTCACCATAAATAACATGGTACATATTTCATATCAAATTCCTTTCTCTGGCATAATACATATAAATCACAATTTGATTCTCAATTTCTCTCACCCCCTCACCACAAATACACACACACACACACACACACACACACACACACACACAGACACACACAGACACACACACACACACACACACACACACACACATTCTTTAATCCGCAGATCATCACATTGTACATTGGATTCAAATAACACGTTTCAGCATGCTTTCAGAACACCATGGATCCAAAAAGCATATTCTCCGCTACACTGTCTGACTGCTGACTACACCAGAGATAATGTAGGACTCTTGCTAGCTGTTCGATCTGACTACTGACTACACCAGAGATAATGTAGGACTCTTGCTAGCTGTTTGGTCTGACTGCTGACTACACCAGAGATAATGTAGGACTCTTGCTAGCTGTTCGATCTGACTACTGACTACACCAGAGATAATGTAGGACTCTTGCTAGCTGTTTGGTCTGACTGCTGACTACACCAGAGATATGACTCTTGCTAGCTGTTTGGTCTGACTGCTGACTACACCAGAGATATGACTCTTGCTAGCTGTTTGGTCTGACTACTGACTACACCAGAGATAATGTAGGACTCTTGCTAGCTGTTTGGTCTGACTGCTGACTACACCAGAGATAGGACTCTTGCTAGCTGTTTGGTCTGACTACACCAGAGATAATGTAGGACTCTTGCTAGCTGTTTGGTCTGACTACTGATTACACCAGAGTAGGGCTGTCCCCAACTAAGAATTTGGATAGTCGACAAAATTTGCCGAAACTGGTAGTCGACTACCCCTCTGAATGCAAAAAATATATATATAAGTTTTTTTTTCTTTTTTTTTCATTTTGGCTGTGGGGGGTGCTTAACACTTTCAGTGCCACGGACGACATAACTCGTTTTATCAGCCCCCCCGTTGAGTGCCCATGACGACAAATATCGTTTTATTGTTTTATTAGCGATCTGAATTAATATTTCATCAACCGAGTCTCCCGTTGGTACACCAGCCCCTACAGGAGCTCAGAATGGAAAAAAGCGCCCCCTATCGTCTATCCCTGTGTAACTGCAGGTCAGTCGCTTAGACTGACCTGGGATCTGTAGATATGTAGAGGAGGAGCCAGCTGGCTCCTTGTGCTGGCAAGAAGTCTGATCAACATGGAAGTCATCGCTGGACGAAAAGCAGCCTGGATTATATATTCACAGCAGCCAATAATCAATCAATCAACACGATCGATATTTGGAATGGCGATCAGGAATTGGAATAATCTTTTTGGAGAACATCTGATCTAAGGTAAGGAGTAAGTTACCAGTCTTGGGGTAATCGGAGCTGTTTTCGCTGAGATAACGGCGTGTCCCCTATGTGCCATGTGTGTGTGTGCTCTTGCGGGAACGAGAGAATTGATTTTTCAGCTCGCGTCTATAGCGTGCATACGTACACATATACTATCGATAATCTAGCGTTTATTTGAAAACGATTCATAAATAGGCCGACAAATGACAACGTGTCTACTGTATTCAAGAATATTCCAATAAATGCCGTTTATATCTTCCCTGAAATTTTCGAGAACGATAGCTTTTCGAAATGCTATAAAAAGGATATGAACCGATTAAAAAACAATCCGTTTCGACAATGTTGGCTGCAAACGAGTCATTGATAAGCGACGGGCAGATTAGACACATAGCCATAATTTAAAACATAGATTAGGCGTTTTTAACGCTAACATTGAAGTGGATGGTGGCATTCAACGGGGTAAATCAAGGTTAATCAAGGGCTCTGAAAGTGTTAAGGAATCGACTGAAGGCTCCTTGTCCTCAGCGAAAGCATGCAATTGGTCCACTGATGGATACATCTTGATATTTGTCTAGTCTAGTGTGTTCATTAGATGGGTGAAATCCTTTTTCGGTGCCTCTGTGCCTGTTTTCTTAGGCAGTTAGCCTCGCTGGTATGCGTATTAGCGTATTAGGCGTCTTTGCTTTTGAAAAAAATAATTATAAAATGTTTTTTTTTTTTTTTGCATTCGACTAAGAGGTTGGCAGTCGACTACAGCTCCTTTCGATCGATTAGTCGACTATTCGACTAATCGAGGTCAGCCCTACACCAGAGATACTGTAGGATTCTTGCTAGCTGTTTGGTCCGAGTACTGATTAGTGATTACATCAGAGATAGGACTCTGTCTACTGTAGCTGTTTGGTTTGCCTATTGATTACACCAGAGATATGACTCTGGCTAGCTGTTTGGTTTGCCTATTGATTGCACCAGAAATAGGACTCTGGCTAGCTGTTTGGCACTTCTCCTTGACAGGCATAGCCAAGGCCTCTGATTTCTGTGGCCATGGGCTGATACAGTACTTAGCCAGTTTGCCCAAGAAGGCTTGTTCGATATAAAGGTTGAATGCTAGGGGTGGGAATCGCCAGAGACCTCACGATACGATACTATCGCGATACTTGCGTCACGATACGATAGTATCGCGATACGCTGAGTATTGCGGAATAGTTTTTTTTTATTACTTTTATTTTGTGTTCAAATTTAATTTATTATCTTTTTTCAAAGTAAAACTTTGTCAACATGTTTTATCTAATAAAATAAAGTTCAGTCTGTTCATCTCACTTAAATAATTTTTATTGCAGAACATGGTATTTTCTCAAGCAGACAGATGTAAACACTGTAATCTGTGTTGCATGTACCTGACAAACTGAACTGTTTGTATTACAGTCATATTCCAACTTAACTGAATGCACATGTGTGTGTGGACTACTGTACTATTACAGGTATTGAAATGAACAATGCAACTTCCTTATACAAAAAAAGAAAAAAAAACATTAATTAAATATCGATACTTGGCGTCCCTGTATCGATACAATATTGTATCGATACTATTGTATTGTATTGTAGTACTACTACGTATCGATTTTTTCTCCCACCCCTAGGGTAACCACTTATTTGTGATCTTCATTGATAAACATGATGTCTGGGGTTTTTATAATATTGTAGAAAACATCCCCAGAGAACAAACTGACACAGAAACTATGTTGGATCAATGTGTAAATATTATAACATTGAATCAACGTTGAAATTTTGCTGAAACTTAGTTGTCAACATTGACTCAATGTTTAGCAGTATACAGGCCTTCATATGCAGTAGTATAGCCATTCACAGCATGTGCAACAGAATCTAGATGTTGATGTGAATCCTGCCAGATAACTGTGCAACACTCTATTGGTGTGAATCCTGCCAGATAGATACACTGTGCAACAGACTCTATATGTTGATGTGAATCCTGCCAGATAGATACACTGTGCAACAGACTCTATATGTTGATGTGAATCCTGCCAGATACACTGTGCAACACTCTATTGGTGTGAATCCTGCCAGATAGATACACTGTGCAACAGACTCTATATGTTGATGTGAATCCTGCCAGATAGATACACTGTGCAACAGACTCTATATGTTGATGTGAATCCTGCCAGATAGATACACTGTGCAACAGACTATATGTTGATGTGAATCCTGCCAGATAGATACACTGTGCAACAGACTCTATATGTTGATGTGAATCCTGCCAGATATACACTGTGCAACAGACTCTATATGTTGATGTGAATCCTGCCAGATATACACTGTGCAACAGACTCTTATGTTGATGTGAATCCTGCCAGATTAGGGATGTCCGATATTATCGACCTACCGATATTATCGGCCGTTATCGGCATTAAAATGTGATATCGGAAAATATCGGTATCGGTTAAAAAAAAAGATTTATTTTTTTACATTTCTATAACCTTTATTTACCCAGGCAAGCAAGTAAGAACAAATTCTGATTTTATTTATTGTCAAAAGTATGCATAATGTTGTGTTAATTCCACAACAAGAGATATGTAATGTTAATTACCTGAAATTATTCCATTTTTTGGGGGGGGAAACCCTGCATATATCGGTATCGGTTGATATCGGTTGATATCGGTATCGGAAATTAAGAGTTGGACAATATCGGTATATCAGTATCGGTAAAAAAGCCAATATCGAGCATCCCTATGCCAGATACACTGTGCAACAGACTCTAGATGCTGATGTGAATCCAGCCAGATACACTGTGGCGAGTATTTGACAAATAAGTGGCATAAGTGGTTCATGACGTTGAGTTAGGCGTCTTCCATTCCACTAAACATACTGAAACCTCTACTGCATCAACGCACAGTTCATGTCAACCAGTATGGCGCCGTACCACAGCTCACTCAGGATAGATAATAAAATAGAATAGATTAGATAGAGTAAAAAAGTGTGGTTTGATTCAGTTTATAATATATCGATCTGTGTGTACGTCACGTGCTACTGCTGCCCTCTGCTACAGTCGCCTGAGGTGTGTGTAAGATAAGATAAGATAAGATAAGATATTCCTTTATTAATCCCCTTGGGGAAATTCGTGTGTGTGTGTGTGTGTGTGTGTGTTAGTGTTGTCAAAAATATCGAAGTATCGATACATATCGATACTGAATATTTAAAATGGTTTCTATACTCATTTCCCGAAATACCGATACTTTCTGCAGTATCTGTACCAGCTGGCGAGTGTTCTACCGCAAGTTGTTGACACGCTGTTCAGAGCACGCTTGCCCCTCCGCCTCCTTCAGCCCTCCCCCTCACAGAGCCGTCTTCAGTTTGTAAACAAACATTTTAGCTGAAGATGGCAAATGCAGAGCCTCCGCAACTTGTGCTTGTGGATAAAGAAAACAGCAGAAGTGCTGTTTGGAGGTACTTCGGGTTTGAAGTAAACAACGAAGGACAAGCTAAAGATGCCCCAATGCTATTTGCAAGCAGTGTTACAGAGCAGTGCCAACGCGGATCTCCATAAAGAAATGAAAGAGGTTCGTGACAGCTGCTCTTTCAACGTCACTGTGACTGAAGCATTAAACCATTAACTCTAGTTTAATACATGATACGTTGTCTACTGATGGCGCATAATATCAACAGCTGATTCGTTGTTAGTAACGTTACAGCTCAGCTAACGTTAGCTCCGTTAGCTTAGCTTAGCTGGCCACCTTTATAATTACTGCATGGAAACGGAGTAACGTTAACGTTTAAACGTTATGTCGAGGTCATACAATACTACAGTCGACATAAGGTTAACGTTACCCCGTTTCCATGAAGTGTTTAAATAGCAGCAATCTTGTTGAAAATGTAACGTTACTAAATGCTCCTAGCATAGCCTCTCTCTCTCTCTCTCTCTCTCTCTCTCTCTCTCTCTCTCTCTCTCTCTCTCTCTCTCTCTCTCTCTCTCTCTCTCTCGTATCTTTAAATAAAAATCGAAACTGTTACTAACTGTAATACAAACAGTTCAGTTTGTCAGGTACATGCAACACAGATTACAGTGTTTACATCTGTCTGCTTGAGAAAATACCATGTTCTGCATCTGCAATAAAAATGATTGAAGTGAGATGAACAGTTATTTTTAAATGTGTGATCTAAAGATAAACAAAGGGTTTTAAAAGTGTTATATTTATCTTCTCTTATAGTACCAGAGAGAAGCTGAGGAGAATCAACCAGCAACAAAAGCTAAATTTGTTTAAAAAAAAATATATATATATATATATATATATATATATATATATATTTTTTTTTTTTATTTTTTTTTTGTATCGAAATGTTATCGAAGTATCGATACTTTTCAAGGTATCGTATCGAAGTCGAAATTCCAGTATCGTGACAACACTAGTGTGTGTGTGTGTGTGTGTGTGTGTGTGTGTGTGTGTGTGTGTGTGTGTGTGTGTGTGTGTGTGTGTGTGTGTGTGTGTGTGTGTGATCGCATACTATGAATATAAGACGAGATATTGTATACAGCGAGGCCAAACAGAACACCCCTCAAGGTAGAAATGTGTGAGAAGGATTTGTTTTGTCCTTTATCTGTGCAGGTGAATGGAGCAGTTTGTTATGCCCGGTGCCAGACTTTAGTGTCACATGTAAATAAATATACACTCAGATCAGATGGAAGTGATCATAGAGATCTGTCTCTCTCTCTCTCTCTCTCTCTCTCTCTCTCTCTCTTCTCTCTCTCTCTCTCTCTCCTCTCTCTCTCTCTCTCCTCTCTCTCTCTCTCTCTCTCTCTCTCTCTCTCTCTCTCTCTCTCTCTCTCTCTCTCTCTCTCTCTCTCTCTCTATCTCTCTCTCTATCTCTCTCTCTCTCTCTCTCTCTCTCTCTCTCTCTCTCTTTCTCTCTCTCTCTCTCTCAGCAGGAAGGGTACAACTCTGACAACGTTCAGAAACATATATCTGTGAAATGAACCACGGTCCAAATTTTACAACTAAGAGTAACCTGAGAGAGAGAGAGAGAGAGAGAGAGAGAGAGAGAGAGAGAGAGAGAGACAGAGAGAGAGAGAGAGAGAGAGAGAGAAAGCGGGGGGTGAGAGAGAATGAGAGAGAGAGAGCGAGAGAGAGATAGAGATAGATATATATATAGAGGCGGCTAAGTGGCGCAGTGGGCAAGGCGCTCGCCACTAACGCAGGAGATGCTGGGTTCGAGCCCAGTTCTTGGCGTTGCTACCAACTTGGCTGGTCGTTCATACTAACACAATTGGCAGTGTTAGGGGTGGGAAAGCTGGTGGGTGGGATTGGACGTTGTGGACAGCGACTCCTACAGGTCGGTTGGTGCGCCTGTACAGCAGAATCAGGAAGCATCCGGGGCAGCGTGAGCCTCCCACGCATTACTCCTCGCCACTGAGAGATCGTGCTGTACTGGTGAAAAGATGCGACAGCTGCCTCCTTGTGTACCGGAGGGAACACATGATGCAAGGATTGGTCCTCACTGCAGCCGACCAGTGGGAGGCATAGTCTAGCAACGTTCGAGACAGGGGAGGGGAGAATTGAAGGGAGAATTGGCGAGCCGAAATTGGGATGGGAGAAAAATTGAAAAATAAGGAGAAAAGGTGGATACAAAAAAATATATATATATATATATTTAGCATCCTGAATATTCTGCTAATTATTCAGAAGTGCTGACTTAACCTGTTACTTTCCCCTGTGTGCACAAAGATGTTCCTTTTTGATATCCCGCCCGGACTAATGATGTGAGGTGGTCTTCTTCCTCCGGCTTCGATATGGACCATTAACATGACATTGAAGCATCTTTCTTCCTGCCTTGAGTGTCCTATAGTGGGACCAGTTTGCGGTCGCCAGCAGGGGGCAGTGGTGGCAGGCGGAGCGGAGGAGAAAGGAGCAGCGAGTGAGAGATGATTACCTGGAGGGCGGAACAGAAGGAAGTCCTCTTCGACAGTGAACTCGGACGTGAGCGGACGTGAACGGGCGTGTGCTCTCGACAAGCCCCGTTGAAGAGTCCAGTTGAAGAGCCCCGTTGAAGAGCAACGGGAGATAACGAGTACTTTGCTATAACACAGGTTATCCTAGAAGTATAAGCGATAGAGAAGTGTGTGAGTAAGCGATGTGGAACGAAGAACCAACGTCAGTAAATAACATGTTATCCTAGAAGTGTAAGCGGTGTATTAGCTTGCCGCTAACGGCTATAGTGACTCTGAGTATACCGCAAGGCGAGCGTCGCTGAAGACCGGTGGTGCATACAGCCACGTTGCGTTAGCAGTACAGGCGATAGCAGGAGGGTTCACTAAGACCCACAGTTTAGCTGTGTTTAAGGTAGCCAACAGTTTAGAGCGCGCCAGCCCAGTCAGCAGCCCCGCAGTGGACGTCTCGTCGACGCAGCCAAGGACACCTCTTCTTCCAGCAGAGGTCGCCACAACACAGCACGCTCCTCCAGTTCAGCCACTGCCCCTGCTGCCTACCCCAGCCCGCCGGCTGTGCTCGCGGGATCGCCCGACGGCCATCTTGTCACCCGGACGAGGGGTGGTGAGAGTGGACCCGCCATCTTGGTTAAGTACAGCGGTACTTCGTGTGCCAAAACAGTATTAATTTGAAGCGAACGCTAACGACCAGCGTCTAGGGGTACCCCAACCATTATAAGCCGGCTTTAGCTTACGTTTTTATTTGGTAACGTGGGCCCACATGTAACTTATTTTTGTATTGTGATAACTGTGTGACGTTCTTGAATTCCCATTGAACTCCTTGACATGTGCCTGGGTCTTCCCCTAATGAAGTAATGTATTGAGCACTAGGTGCCTATGTTGGGAATAGCGTTCCCCTATAATGTGAGTGAGAGCACCCGGTGCCTAATTATATGCCATATGAACCACCTAAAGTATAAACTGTAATTGCTAATTGACCAGGCTTTATATAAAGGAGACGTAGATGGGAGCACGGTGTGTGTGTCTATTTCTGAGCCCGTATTCTAACCCTTGTTGACTGGGTAAATATATGACTGTAGTATTATTATTTAACCCTTCCACCCTATTCGCAGCATATGGTTAAAGGTCTCTACAGGTGGTCAAGGAAGGTTACTGCTTTGAGGGGAGCGCAATATCTTTATTCAACTAAGTCACCAGGTGTGGGAGGGCTAACGGAGGTACTGGGGGAAGTGAGAGTGTGTGGGGAGCTACTGCTGACCGCCCTGGAAGGCGAAGAGGACCAGAGTACCACACCCCAGGTTAGTAAATCCTGGGCCCCATCCGCTCCTGCTGCCCGCCCTCCAGTTCGACGTTCCGGGCCCAAAGACGGGGGTTGAGATAGATTAAAATCTACTGCATCCCGCTACCAGGTGGCCGTGTACAACCACTCCCATAAAGCAGGGATAATCCACCCTGCTACATATATATATAGAGAGAGAGGGGGGTGAGAGAGAGCAAGAGAGAGAGAGAGAGAGAGAGAGAGAGAGAGAGAGAGAGAGAGAGAGAGAGAGGGGTAGAAAAGAGGCAGACAGAGAAGGATAAAGTGAGAGAGAAAGACAGAGAGAGAGAGAGAGAGAGAGAGAGAGAGAGAGAGAGAGAGAGAGAGAGAGAGAGAGAGAGAGAGAGAGAGACAGGGGGTGAGAGAGAATTAGAGAGAGAGAGCGAGCGAGAGAGAGGGGGGGGTGAGAGAGGATGAGAGAGAGGGAGAGAGGTAGAAGAGGCAGACAGAGAAGGATAAAGTGAGAGAGAAAGACAGAGAGAGAGAGAAAGACAAGATTCAAGATTCAATAGTTTTATTTCAAACCACAGTGTTAGTTTGGCTACATTTACCATTGTCCGGCAAAACAACATTTGAAAAATAAATGAAATGGGAAAAGAGGAACCCCCCCCCCCCCCCCCCCCAAAAAAATAAAAAAAATAAAACAACAGCCAGAAACTATACACTGTTTGAAAAGGAGATGGAAGAAGCAAAGCGTATCCGTTTCCATCCCCCATCAATAACTAATTGCAAGATTATATATACTTCAGCAAGTACAATATGACACGATTTCCAATACATAACATATGATACAATACAATTTGCAAATACTTCAACTACGCACAACACAATCACACATGCACACACACACACACACACACACACACACACACACACACACACACTAGACTATACTCTCATGTCACCCTTCAAATCATTCTCATACAATAAGTTGGACTTCCTCCCTGGTATACTTTGCGAACAAACACCATCTTTTTGAACTTCCTCTTTAATAATATGCTTATAGATTGACTGGATTTGATCTCCTCCTCCTCCAGATCATTCCACAAGGTAACTCCCCACACAGAGAAATACACATAGCCATAGAGGGAGAGAGAGAGACAGAGACAGAGATAAAGATGGACAGAGGGGGAGAGAGAGACAGATAAAGATGGACAGAGAGAGGGAGAGAGAGACGGAGAGAGGGAGAGGCGTAATGCCACAGAGCAAGTCTGAGATATTCAGCGGTCAGTCTAAACAAATACCTTAGTGTCAGTGCCACCGCGTCGCGCAGCAGAGCTTCACGCTCTGAAAACTGCTCCGGACTGCTGCCGCTACATTCCAACAGACCCCTGATCCCTACACAAACACCCTTTAACCACCTCCAAAAGTACCTCTCAAAAGTGAAGTTTAACAAGGAATAAAAGCAGGTTCCAAAGGACGGGGGGAAAACATAGAGAGAGAGAAAGATACAGAGAGCGAGAGCGAGAGGAGTCGTTATGTGATCAGCTGGTAAGAGGAGTTAAAGGTCCAAGGAGAGAAACTCAACCCGTGTCCCGCCCTGCCTGGCCTTAGCTCTGTTGACAAGCCTGTTTTTCTGGGAACTTCCTGGGGAACTGGAGCCGGCGACGTAGTGGAGGAAGGGTGGTGATGATGATGGTGGTGGTGGTGGTGGTAGGGGGTGAGGTGACAGGAGTCTGTTTGGCCGGGGTATGAAGTCAGCAGCTTGGGCAGGGAGGAGGGGAGACATGCTGGGGCCTCACCCTGTCACGGGACTGGAGCAGAGGCCTCTTCCCCTCTTCTCCCCTGGCTTCATCCGGCCTCCGCTGCAGAGCTGCAGTGTCCATTGGAAGCAGGAGAAGGAGGAAGGGCCTGGGGCTGTGCAGAGGTCGAAACTCCCCCCCCCCCTTCTCTGGTGCTGCCCCGTGGGCTGTGTGTGACTGGACGCTCTCTCTTTCTCTCTCTCTCCGTCAGCCATGACACACGGCTATATATACAGCCTTTTCCCCAAAGGGGTAGGAGGGACTCTGGTTTGATTCACATTCCTTGCGTGTGAACATTCCCCTCACTCTCTCTCTCTCTCTCTCTCTCTCTCTCTCTCTCTCTCTCTCTCTCTCTCTCTCTCTCTCTCACACACACACAGACACACACACACGTGTCACTGCTACCCTCAGTAGGAAAAAACAAGGGCATTGCTGTTTTCACAGACATGACGTCTAATGAAAAACATCAGCAGCATTCACATACCTAATTATGTGTGTGTGTGTGTGTGTGTGTGTGTGTGTGTGTGTGTGTGTGTGTGTGTGTGTGTGTGTGTGTGTGTGTGTGTGTGTGTGTGTGTGTGTGTGTGTGTGTGTGTGTGTGTGTGTGTGTGTGTGTGTGATTTGTGGTCATGAAGGAGCCTTGTTCGTCATTTTACTGGCAAGGCAGTCCTGTAGTGGGTAGACTACATTACCCACAATTACTAACACACATTCAGAGGCCCACATTCAAAGGGAGGAAATACCATTGCCACTGAAAGGGGAAACTCCATTTCCCAGAATGCATTCAGTGATCAGCGAGGTCAACATAATGCACTCTCTCACTGTCCCACTCTCTCACCCTCTATCTTTCACACACACACACACACACACACACACACACACACACACACACACACACACACACACACACACACACACACACACACACACACACACACACACACACACACACACACACACACACACACACACACAGTGAAAATAGCATTGTTTACGTTCTAATCAAAATGTCAGCGTCCAGTGAACAGACTCTCCAATGAAGTTTTGAGAGGTCGGACCATTTCAACAACTGTGGGGGACGTGTTTGACAAATAAGTGGCCCGGGTTTTATGTTTAGGTGATATAAAATGCTTCTGAGTAAGTGAAGTAAATAAAATTACATTGAAGGTTTGTTTCAGTCTGTGTTCATTTGCCCGGCTGTGAAGCAAGCAAAACGTAGCGTACATACAGTACATATACAGCTAGGAAGTTGGAGTATACTGTCTGTATATGTGTGTGTGTGTGTGTGTGTGTGTGTGTGTGTGTGTGTGTGTGTGTGTGTGTGTGTGTGTGTGTGTGTGTGTGTGTGCGTGCGTGCGTGCGTGCGTGTGTGTGTGCGTACGTACGTACGTATGCATGTACTGTAAGTGTGTGTGTGCGTGTGTGTACGTGTGTGTGCGTACGTACGTATGCATGTACTGTATGTGTGTGTGTGAGTGTGTGTAAGTGTGTGTGTGTGCATGTGCGCGTGTGTAAGTGCGTGTGTGCACATACGTGTGTGTGTGTGTGTGTGTATGTGTGTGTGTGTGTGTGTGTGTGTGTGTGTGTGTGTGTGTGTGTGTGTGTGTGTGTGTGTGTGTGTGTGTCATACACATCCCCCTTTTTACTGTATGTCATTCACGCATTCAGTTCAACAGTGATTTTCTTGCAGCAAAATTTGTTTTTATTTATAAATTGTTTTGGGAAGCATAGCCAGACTATTCTGGTTTGGCAAGGAGTGGTTTGAGAGTTTTGTGTTACGACATGAGCATTAAATTCTACCGTACAACTTTTAACCTGTTAAGCTGTAGCCCTATTTTCCGAAATTTCGCCTAAAGGTACATGCCCAAGTAAATGGAAGATTGCTCCACTTCTACAAGGTCAATTAGCATGTTCTTGGTATCTATGGACATCTAGGGACCTGGGGGTATGTATTCCCAGTGTCAGAAATACTGTGTCCGTTACTAGGCTTGAGTAAATTGTGATGAATTTTTTTGCATCTTTGCCGGTAAATAACATCATGTTACAATTGTGCAGCCACCGAGATCGCTCACTGAGCTCATTCACCACCTTCTTGAGATCAAGTGTATAAAGATTCTAAGCAAATGAATGAAGGGAAGATGATTAAACAGAAGGATTTGTAGATACAGTAATAAATTATAATCCATTTAAATTATAAATTCATATTTGACCTTGAACTTGACCTTGACCTTATTACACCCCTTCCTGACATAGAGCGACGCGAGCGAGCGAGCGAGAAAAAGTGATTAAAATGTATTCGTTTCAATCAGACTATCCTAACCTGCCGCGAGCGACAGCGAACTGAGCAGCGATGTCGTTTACCCCTCAAATATTCGCTCGCTGTGTCTCTAGTTGAGCGATTACGCGGCCGAGTCCCGCCCCTAAACACTTTTTATTGGTTGAGAATCGCAGGCTGCTTTCAGAGCCATAGAAGACACACACAGACACACTCGGACACGCGCCACCTCATATCAGGACAGTGTCGCGCGCGATTTCGTCTCCAGTTCGCTCGCTCGCTGCCTGTCAGGAGTGTGTGTGTGTGTGTGTGTGTGTGTGTGTGTGTGTGTGTGTGTGTGTGTGTGTGTGTGTGTGTGTGTGTGTGTGTGTGTGTGTGTAAGTGTGTGTGTGTGCATGTGCGAGTGTGTAAGTGCGTGTGTGCACATACATGTGTGTGTGTGTGTGTGTGTGTGTGTGTGTGTATGTGTGTGTGTGTGTGTGTGTGTGTGTGTGTGTGTGTGTGTGTGTGAGTGTGTGTAAGTGTGTGTGCATGTGTGCGTGTGTAAGTGTGTGTGTGCACATGCTTGTGAAAACTGTTTTCTTCTCAGTGGTCATTTGCAACCAGCTGTGTGGCTGAGATGTTGTTATAATGTACGGAGCCATCAGGGCCCAGATCAGTAAGGGATCATGCAGGCGTCCATTAAACTATTTTAATGGATCATGCAGAGGAAAAGAGCAACCCTAAGTGAAGCGTAAAAACCCATTAATTCAAGCCATTGTATGCGAGTGTAGGGATATATATATATATATATATGGCTGGAAATGGAATGATGAAAACCTTTCGAGTGCATTAATTTAGGTGTGCGGTTTATATGAAAATAATGATCACCCTCCAGCCAACCAGAACTAAGGCCATGGTTTAACCTCACATTTCACCATTTCACATTTCAATCCTGTATAAAATAACTGAGTAGCTGGAGGGTCTGTGTGTGTGTGTGTGTGTGTGTGTGTGTGTGTGTGTGTGTGTGTGTGTGTGTGTGTGTGTGTGTGTGTGTGTGTGTGTGTGTGTGTGTGTGTGTGTGTGTGTGTGTGTGTGTGTGTGTGTGTGTGTGTGTGTGTGTAGGTGTGTGTGTGTGTAGGTGTGTGTGTGTGTGTGTGTTTGTGTGCAGACCGTGGTATAGCAACCCATCCTCAGGCAGGTCGGCGTCCAACATGAGGTCCTCGTCGTCCAGCTCCCCGGGTCCCAGAGGCTCCAGGTTGTTCAGTATGTCCTGTAACATTAACACATTCATTATACAACTATAAATAATTTCATTTGATGGCATTCATTCAGTTTTTATTTCAACTAATTGTCAATTACCTTGAGCATAGATACATGATAAATACAATAATCAATAAATATACAATAAACAATACGATATACAATAAACAATACAATATACAATAGTGGAGTTTGTGCAATCAATTAAAACAACTGCAGATTACAGTGGTGATTAATTTTAAACTGACCAAAGTATTGAACTTGTGGAACTCCCTCTCCCCTTCCATCCGGGGCTCTGACAACAAACCCACCTAAAAACACACCTGTTCACACTTGACTTCACGCAACACGGCCCTGCTCCCAGTAGCCCACCCCCTTTCCCCCTGACTCTTTTCATTTAAGCCACAGATCCTGTTGTTTTTGTTTTTGTTAATTTTCTTGTTACCGTTTCGTCCAATTGGACAGCACCTTGCTTCCTTTTTATTAATCTTATTTGTATTATTTTTTCCTGTTGTTACTATATACTGTATATATATATTCATATATTTTATATAGCTTATCTCTCTTTGTAAAGTGTCCTTGAGTCTGAGAAAGGCTCTTCTCTCTTTAAATCCAATTTATTATAATAATAATAATAATAATAATAATAATAATAATAATAATAATAATAATAATAATAATAATAATAATAATAATAATAATAATAATAATAATAATAATAATAATAATAATAATAATAATAATAATTATTATTATTATTATTATTATTATTATTGAGTTTTAGAGTTTGTTGTATTATATTTCACGTGTCAGGAGCACAGAAGCTTTAAGCAGATTTTCAAAGTTCATTAAAAAATAGGGATGTGCAAGGTTTAAATGAGTAGTTTTGAATTAACTGGATATTCTTATGCACACCCGAGCCGCTAGAGGTCGCCAAAGTGGCGTGTTTCGTCGGCGGGCAAATCGTCCTTAAAACGTCCCGGGGCCAGGTCGGTGCCAGAGGTTAATGGTTAAATAGCATTTTTTATATATACATCTGTATTCATTTTATAGGGTGAATGTGTACAAATGTTAAATAAAGTGAACACTAAGGCAACGCGCGTTCACTACGTTTAGACTTAATACGTCTTTGTCTAAAAAAGCATTTTGATAACCGCCCCACAAATCAAATCAAATCAAAATCAAATCAAATGTATTTGTAAGGCCCGACAACACACGTGATTGTCCCCATGGGCCGGAAACATCACAATAAATCAAGAACACAAAAACAAGTCCAAACATTTTTAAATAAATAAAATAAATGCAACACTCCCAGACAGAAGGAAAAACTCACTAAAACCTAGCAATAGAAAAAAATGCACCACAGGCAATGTGGAGGAGAGAAACCTTAGAAGGGCCGTTCAAGGGGGGATCTCCCTTCTTAGATGTCGGTGATTAGTAGTGTTGCAATAAAACAGGCAAAACAGTTGGTAAGCATGCACTCCGTCTAGCTCTCCTGAAAACTCATATCTCAAGACCACTTGCAACCATGTTAAAAGTAAAAGAGAAGAAAAAAACACGGCTATGCCGTTTTCATCAGGTTAATAACAGTGGATAGCCGGCTATCAAAATAACTGTTATGCAGATCCCTAGTACAAACTCTAAACTCTTAAGACAATCATTGGAACGTGTAGCTACTATAGGGTCCAGACCAGATGTCCACCTCACTGAAGTGAGATAAATTGGGAAATCTCCAATTGTCTCTTTATATAGAAACAGATGCCAATGCAGCTCTCGCCTCTCTGCCAGGGAAGACCATCCAACCCTACGATACAGGTCACAATGGTGGGTACCATAACTATCACCTGTGATAAATCGATTGGCGCTAAATGATATACAGAGTCTATGAGTGAAGTCTATAAATTAGGAAAACAGGAAAGCTACTTCCCTGAGCTAATCTTTTTTACTTATCTATATTTAAATATAAATTTGACATTGTACATATAACAATGTTTTTATATTCTCATTGAGACTCTCAATGTCACACCAATTCACAATTGATTATGCAAGTCATTGTGAACGTCTTTGACTTTAAAAAACAACATAGATTTAGTCTCACTAGCATTAAGCTCCAGTTTGAGACTAATAAGTACATCTTGCAAAGCATTAAAAGAGAGTTGCAGATTCTCAGTGGCCAGTTTCACAGAATCTTCGATACAATACAATAGACAATCCGCATAAAAATGAAAAAGAAATGTTAACTCCATTATCTTGACCCTGAAATTGGGACCCAGTTGAACTACAGAAAATGTATTGTAAAATGTCAAAGAACTTCTATTGTATACAGCTAAGCATTGATGGGAAAATCAGTTCACTCAACCATTCACTCTAATCCTGGAATGTTAACTTGCAGAGGGAAAAGGAAATTCGACAACACTTTACTTCGGGGGCACGAGTAATGATCTGAGTACCTAGGAACTTATGAGGAACTATATGTTAACAAAAACATTAACAAATATGATTTAACTGATAGATAACTTCTAGAATTTGAGGTAAGAAAGTATAAAGTGGGGACCTGAGAGGATATACTGTATCTTTACTGAATGTGTCATAGAGAAGTGAGGTAGAGAGTCTGACATCAGCTCTGAGGTTTGAAATGAGTGCAACCTTTCAGATACCCACGTAAGAACCACTTCATGGTTGATCCTTCGTTAATTAAATAGACATTCTGAAGTGGTTCCATTTTCGTTCCATCATGTGTGATTATGTGCTATACAAATAACCTTGACTTAAGTAAGGAAAATTGTATGAGTTCCATTCTACTTAATCATTATTATTATGCCCCCTAAAGTGCTACCAAGGTTTCAGTGAGGCGCTGACTGTAATTTTCTGATTGATTGATTGATTGGGTAACATTATCACGTCTCATGGCTTCTCATATCATTGTTATGCCGATGATACTCAACTCTTCCTCTTCTTCCCTCCCTCAGATATCCACGTCTCTGAGCGGATCTCGGCCTGTCTGTCCGACATCTCCGCCTGGATGACGACCAACCACCTCAAACTGAACCTAAGCTAAACAGAATTGCTCCACCTGCCGGCCAAATCCTCCCCCCTGACCGACCTCTCCATCACAGTCGAGAATGCAGCTGTGACCGCGTCCCAGACCGCCAAGAACCTTGGTGTTGTCCTCGACGACCAGTTGAACTTCTCTGCTCACATCGCAGCGACAACCAGAACCTGCAGATTCCTCCTGAGCAACGTCAGAAGGATACGCCCCTTCCTGACAAAGAAGCCACCCAACTCCTCGTCCAATCAACAGTCATCTCCCGCCTCGACTACTGCAACGCACTGCTAGCTGGCCTCCCGGCCACTGCCACCAAGCCTCTTCAACTCATTCAAAACGCAGCGGCCCGCCTGATCTCAAACCTACCGAAGTCGGCCCATGTCACCCCACTTCTTAGGGACCTGCACTGGCTCCCCATTGCTGCACGTATCCGCTTCAAGGCCCTCGACCTAGCATACCGTGCGGCAAAGGGAACCGCTCCCGCCTACCTCCGGTCAATGGTCTCTAACTACACACCCCCAAGACCCCTACGCTCTGCATCTTCTGGCCGCCTCAGACCGACTCCTATCCAAGCTCCCGGAGGGTCATCAAAGAGAAGCCGCCTATTCTCAGTCATTGCCCCACAATGGTGGAATGAACTGCCCATCCCAGTTAGGACAGCCAAATCCCATCCAATCTTTCGCCGTCGACTAAAGAATCTAACCATGACTAACCTTACTATCATGCACTTGTCCTAATAAACTAACCTACACTGTAACACGCAACACTTTGATAAACATTGTTACTCAGCTGATAGAGTTATACCCTTCTTGCTGTCTTGTCGTACAGAACTTGTAAGTCGCTTTGGATAAAAGCGTCAGCTAAATGACTAAATGTAAATAATTGATTGAAAACTTTATTAACAGATTGCAGAATGGGTACAATACAGTACAGCTCAATCCACACAATTGTTAAGGGGATGCAGACCAGAGAAAGACTTTCGTCTTGTTTACATCAGGGTCCCCCATTTTCAATTCATCAGGACATATATGACATACATGACATACAGATAGACAGTACGTGTTAGGGATTGTAATGCGAGCCCAATTGCACGACACAGACAGGTATTCAAAGTTAGCCAAAAACAAGGGCATGATTTATTTATACAACAGAAATGTGCAACACTGACCCATTAAGGGTGAAAAAACACTAAAGTCCAGGAACACAAAAATAGCAGCACTGTGCCTTTAAAGGGCGACCAAAAAGGTACAGAGGAATCTCCTAGAACACGGGCATCTTCCCGACCAGAACGCTGCAGACGGGCAACGCAGCAAACAAGGGGAATGGTACATTGGAGGTGGTTGGGTGTGTGGGGTGGGTGGTTGGGTAGGAGGGGTGGGGGGGAACACTGTACAACTGTACAAGCAAAGCTTTACATTGGAATATTGACAAAACCATACTTGGTCATTTACTGTACATTGGAGGGGGTTGGGTTAGGACATTTACAGGGGCCAGTTTCGAATTGCAGTCTCCCGTAGGTGTTCTTTGAGAGTGGTTTTGAAAGTGGGTAGTGATTCACATTCCTTTACAGCTTTGGGTAGGGCGTTCCACATTGATGTGGCATAATTGCTAAACGTGTTTAGTCCCTTGTTTGAGCCGAATCTGGGTTTAACATGATTTGTGGAGCTCCCTCTGGTGTTGTGATCGTGGTATATTCACTGACCTTTGGGAAGTATTTTGACATGTACATGGGTACCTTGGTCGTGTAGTGTATCTTGTAGACCAGGCCCATTGCAAGTTGCTGTACTCTGTCGTCTACTCTAAGCCATCCTAGGTTGTCAAAGTGGGCAGGGGTGAGGTGGGTTCTAGGAGTAAGGTCAAGCAGTAGTCTGACCAGTTTGTTTTGAGATGTTTGTAATTTTGTTTTTAGCGCCTTTGAAGTGCTTTGGTACCATGAGGTGCAAGCATAGTCGTAGTACCCTTGAATAAGTGCTCCTGCCAGAGTCTTCAGGGTATTCTTGTTTACCAGAGAGGAGATCCGGTACAAGAATCGAGTTTGTTGGTTGACTTTTTTTATTACATTGGATGCCATTTTGTCACAGGAAAGATTAGCCTCTAGGATGGAACCCAGGTAGGTAATTTCATCTTTCCTTGTGACAATATTGTCACCCACTGTAACTAAGAAGCCGTCGGTCTTGCTGAGTTTGTTATTTGAACCGAAGAGAATGGACTCTGTTTTGCCCATGTGTAATGATAGTTTGTTATCAGCTAGCCATATGCAGATTTTGCCTAGTTCCGAGCTGAGGGTTTTTTCAACCTGTAACTTGTTCTTGTCAGAGACCAGCAGGGCTGAGTCGTCCGCAAACAGGAACAAGTTGCAGTCACAAGCTGATGACATGTCATTTGCATAAATTAGGAACAGTAGCGGTCCTAGTATGCTTCCTTGTGGAACACCACAGCTCACTGGGAGGGGGGGGGGGGGGGTAGGGTACCGTTTACCTCCACCATCTGTTCCCTCCCCTCAAGGTAGGATTGCATCCAGCTCAAAACCAATTGCTTTTAGCTTGTCAATCAGAATGGAGTGATTGACAGTGTCGACAGTGCCTTTTGTAGGTCCAGCATGACCATGCCGCAGTATTTGCCCGCATCCACCTCTTGTTTGCTGTGGTCGTTCAAATAGAGAAGGCATGTGTCAGTGGAGTGGGATGTTCTGAAGCCAGATTGGAATTCGTAGATTAGATTTTTTTCCGCTAGGTACTTTTCGACCTGTTCGTAGACAATTTTTTCCATGACTTTCAAGATGGAGGTAAGAATAGAATGCAGCAGCTGAGCTCTGACCTAAGTGCCTTGAGATCTGGAGAGTAGTACGACACGCTGAGCCATCACCTTTCATTGAATAATGGAACAGACTAAATTATGTCTGTTCTTATTAGGGATGGGTATCGTTAAGACATGCAAAAACCTCTGGGTTCATCTGTAGAGGGATGACAGACATCTGTGTCTGAGCAGATGAGACTGGCGCACATTTAACTTTCATACAGCACTGCCACGGGGAAGATGAATAAAGCCACTGCTATTATTCAAAACATAAAGACCCCAACAACGACACAGACTTCTTCTTTTTTTCGTTCTTTTTTATCCTATTTTTCACCGGCTGATTTTTCTATGCTTTTCTCCCCATCCCAATTTAGTCGTTATGCCAATTCCCCCCCTCCCCTACCTGGTCGTTGTGTGCATGTTCCCCCTACTGGTCGGTACAAGGGAACCCTGAAGTCTACCACATGCTTCCTCCGACACATGCAGAGACAGCCAGCGGCCAGGGCCGCCTCAGGGGGTGTGCGAGCAGTGCGGTCGCACAGGGCCTCGCGGGAAGGGGGGCCTCGCAAAAAAAAAAAAAAAAAAAATTATTAATTTTTTTTATTATTATTTTTTATTTTTTTTATTTTTTTTTGCGAGGCCCCCCTTCCCGCGAGGCCCTTTTTCATCACAGACCTAAAATCTAGTTTTGCTTATATGCTTATATATTTCACATTAGACACGTTTGTAGAATGTGTCTGACTTGTTCCTGGGTCTGCAGTCCTGCAGCTGCAGACATACTCACTATTGGAGCTCAGCCTCTGGGGTTCTGCAGCAGCATTGGTTTCAACGAAGGGAGTGGTTTTACTTACATCATGTGTAGACAGTGTAGTACGCCGGCAGCGTGAGTCGGCTGCGTTTGACATTTTCGCGCGTGCAGCTTTTGACTATGCTTAGTTATGCCCAATAGCCAAGACGAAGAAAGAGGTCGGTCATTATCAGTCGGTCGGTCACCAACCAAGGAACGTTGACGAAAGGCCTCTCGCTAGCGGGACAAATGGCCGGAGCCTTTCATGGTATAGCCATGTCGGCTAGTAGCTAGCTTAGCTAAATGCTAACTAGCGTTAGCTAACCTAGCGAGGCGAGGCGAGTGGATGTCTTTTCAAAAGAAGGAGAAGAGAACTCCTTCCACGTTGATACTGCGTTATGGTGAGTCAACTTATGATTATATACCCGCCGTGGACCTGAGTCACCTGACCCTATCTCTCTTTCTCTCTCTGGAGCTAAACTGGCCGACTAGCTAATAGTACTACTAGTAGCTAACGGTGTGTGCCTGGTGTCAGCACCTGGCTGTATGTAGCCGCATAGCTTGCTTCTGTGTTAGCTAATGGTTAGCGATAGCCTGGTTGAGCTAACTGTTAGCCAGTTAGCTGTTTAGCTTCGACGTTAACTGCCGGCTGCGCTCGGCTGGGAAAGTTCGTTTGATGCTATCAGTTAGCCTTGAGTTAGCTGTTAGCTTGTGCTACGACCATTGACATTAGCCGTGAGAATAGCAGGGGGTTCTGGCACTCTGACTACGACATCATCTTTGACAGAAGATGTAGTCGGGCCTGCACCATGACAAGGCTCTGGCCATAGCTTCTTTTTGTCCCGCCAGCGAGAGGCCTTTCGTCAACGTGGAGACCTTGCGGCCTTTCGCCCTGCGTTCATCGTGCAGGTAACTTGGATTAATGAAAATGTCATGATGACATTACCCCACTCTTCCTTCCTTCCCCTCCCGAATGTTTTGTTAATAACGATGTTTTTTTCCAGGCAAAACATATGCTACTTCACAACATTTGGAGATACGACATGTGCTGTGTGTGAATGGTCGTTTGTGTAGCTTGGGTAGCGTTGGGCCGTTGGCCAAAGCTGTGTGTCACGTGGCCTGGTGTCACAGTACCTGGCTAGCCTATTTAGCTGATGTCGGCCATTGGCTCCTTGCTGCTTTGGTTTCTCTGTTGACCCTCTTCTTGTTGGATTTAAGTGTTGATCTTTGTCCTTTTGAATCTCTCATACATGCTATAGTCTCTCTCTAACACACACACACACATGACAAACACACATGTTCTCTCTCTCTCTCTCTCTCTCTTTCTAACACACACAGTCTGCCTATGGCGGCCTTTCTCGATGGCTAGGCTGTGCTCAAGGATCTTCAGTCACAGTGCTCAGGTATTCTGCCACTGTGTACTCTCTGTTTAGGGCCAAATAGCATTTCAATTTCTTTCCAATGTGTCTCTCTCTCTCTCTCTCTCTGTACACTGTATATTGACTGTAGAACGGGAGCTCTCTCTCGCTCTCTCTTTTGCTATATGTTGACTGTATCATGCCCCGCCTCGGGCAGCGCTATTATTTAAGAATATGTTGACTGTATAAAAAAAAAAAAAAAAAAAAAATATATATATATATATATAATTTTTTTTTTTTTTTTTTTTTTACCTTGGGGGGGGGGGGGGGGGGGGGGGCTCGCGTTAAATCTCGCACAGGGCCTCGCATTTCTCCCAGGCGGCCCTGCCAGCGGCTCTCTTTTCACCTGGCAGCGAGGACTCTCATTGGTGAAGCGTAACGCGTGGGAGGTCACGCTGCCTTCACCACTTCCTGCCTTTCGCTGAGCAGGCGCACAGACCTGACCTGTAGGCGTCGCTGTCCACAACGCCAGATTACCACCCACAACTTCCCTCCCGCTAACTAAGCCAAGCGAGTTAGTATGACGATCGGCCCAAGACGCAGGCAATGCTGACTCCAATACGCCACCCGACCGCCCTAACGACACAGACTTCTGAAGAAATATCACTCAAGTGTAGAATGATAATACAGTCCGCTAGGAAAATGTATCATTACAGACAAAAAATGCCCTTAGTTTGATTACTACACCGCTGCTGTCTGCATAATAATTGCGAGAAAACCCAAAAGCAAAGAGAAAATAAATCAATAGTTCAAAGCATTATTTTTCAAGGCAATTGTGCTCAAATAAATTGCCCAGACCCTGAATAACCCAACCATCAAATTGGTCCTCATTGAATATCTTGTGTTATTTCTGAGGACTCAAATCTCTCTCTCTCTCCCCTTGGAGCTTTCTCATGCTAGGAGCACTGGTCACAGAGAGCCGTTCTTGAGGAAATTACATTTCACACCAGCAGGACACAGCAGCTTAGCATGCTGAGCAGTCCGGATAACCTCCCAGAGAGAGAGACAGAGAGAGAGAGAGAGAGAGAGAGAGAGAGAGAGAGAGAGAGAGAGAGAGAGAGAGAGAGAGAGAGATAGAGAGAGAGAGAGAGAGAGAGAGAGAGAGAGAGAGAGAGAGAGAGAGAGAGAGGAGAGAGAGAGAGAGAGAGAGAGAGAGAGAGAGAGTGTGAACGTTCGAGGAGAGAGGTTGTGTCTTTCAGAGCTCCTGCTCTTACTCAAATAGGATATATAGGAAAAATACACTCAAATAGGAATATACCTGGAATATACCTGGATATCTCTACACAAGGAGCTAGAGAGGATTATACCAATCTCATAATTTTCATACCACACATCCGGGTAATCTGGAATTAAGACCTGTTTTTGGACTAATTGACCGGAAAGGTCATATGATCACAGGGGCAAACTCAAGGACCAGTGTTTTGTTGCTTTGTTGGAGTTATAACGGAGTAAGTACCTGGACTGAGAGAGGCCTACCTCAAACCAAAAACTGAATAATACTGACATTTTAGGCAGACATTTGAGCTAAAACATCTACAAAGTACAAACTGGTAAACTGGATATAACCAGACTCCTTGACAGGCAAGGACATAGAGGTGTGAAGTTCTTCAACCCTCAACAATGGAACATGAGCCACACACGCTCCCTGATACAAATGCAAATAAGGGCCAAACGCAAGTCCCCAAAGTGCTGTACCCAGAAGAAATTAAGAGCAAAGCAGAAAAGAAGAAATACAAAGAAGATTTTTTAAAGAGCAAGCCAAATAAACTATTTGCAGACTTTGAATGCACTGGACGCAAAACTAACCTAATTTTCTACACTGAAGACTATACGGCATGGCACGCGGCCACACAAGAGCATCATCCCTCTGCTACAAAAAGGGGAAACAAGGACTCACAAACACTGTTAATAGACACAGGGGAGAACCAAACAGTTGCAAACTTCTATCATACAGGAATGATAGTGATTCAGGGCAACACAAGTCCCTTTGAGAAAGACTTCCCCAGAATCAAAGAAACGGCACTAAAGAAAATAAGCAGTGAAGACCCACTCACAACAGACCATTGCTGCTTCACCGAGATGAAACAAATGAAGGACATGTTTTCAAAGATAGAACGCAAACAAGTGGAAATTGAGCAAAGAATTACAGACCCCCCCCCCCCAACACAGAGCGAAAGGACTCCCTGTCTGCTCTCTGGGCCTTGGTGAAAACACACATGGAAAGAATAGAAGAGGTGTCGAAACAGAACAATGAACTCAGGCTGGAGCTGAAAGAAATCAAAGAAGAGATGCAAATAGCCAAATTGGAGTCGACAGAAATGCGGAGGTAAAGTGGAAGAGGTGTCGAAAGACATCAATCTAATCAGGCAGGACATGCAAAACCTCAAAGAGACGTCAACAGCCAAACCAGCTCTGACCACCGAACAGCTTCATAAAACAGAGACAGTAATTCAGGATGAAGATGAGGACAACCAACCAACAACAGCAGAGACTCAAGACACCCCACCTCCAACACCAACATCACCCACCAGATCTCAAGAAGGTCCACAGATTGTACTCCTCATGGACTCAAACGGGAGATACGTAGAAGAAGGAAAACTCTTCCCAAACCACAGAGTTAAGAAAATAAAGTGCCAGAATACCAAACGGGCTATAGAACTACTGACAGAAGAAACCTGGGATCCCCCAGCCACATCATAATACACACAGGCACAAACAACTTGAGAACGCAGACAGAGGAGGAGGTGACCAATCTGTCATGGAAGTAGTTGAAAAGCCACGTCAACATTTCCCGTAGCAAAAGTAGTAATCTCGGCACTGCTACCCAGATGGGATTACTGCCCAGACTTCATACAAAGTATTAATGCACACATCTCCAGAAAATGTGCATTGAAGAAAAACGTCTACATGGCAGCTCACCCCACCATAGACCGGGACAGCCTGCATGACGATGTTCACATCTTCAAAAGAGCAGTCCCTAACTTCGCAAAGACCCTGAAAGACGTTGCACTAAACCGTAGCCCTACCACATCCTACAAGAGCAACAGAGGGATGAACACCCCACCCAGAGCCACGCCCAGAAGACCTTCTGCACCCAGAGAACAACAGGCTACAAACAGAGACCACCCTGCACCCCAGGCCAGGCCCACGCCCAACCTGCAAAGGATGCATCACACATATGCACAGGCCGCCCAATTTCGACCTGCCCCCCTCCTGCAGACCCCCCCCCAGCCAATGCATATCCTGCCAACCCCACAACACACATACACACAGCATATGCCACCACCAACCCCATACCACACAAATGCACAGGTCAACCCCATGACCGACAGATCTCCACCCGGGGAGCTGACCGTGCATCAGATGATCAGCAAGATCTTCTCATTTGTGGTCCAGGACAAAACCACTGGATTATAACACTGTAATAATGGAATACAAATCTTTTACCATCTCAAGCTGGAATATACAAGGTCTGAGGTCAACTGCCCTTGGAACAAAGAGCAGAAACCCAGACTTTACCACAGAAATGTCAAACACAGACATCATGGTCCTACAAGAGACATGGCACAGAGGAAACAGTCCTACTGGCTGTCCTGCAAACTACAGAGAGCTACTGGTACCATCCACCAAGCTAACAGGGGTCAAACAGGGGAGAGACTCTGGAGGCATGCTAATATGGTACAAATCTGAACTAACCCACTCCATAAAGCTAATCAAAACCGGAGTTTTTTTCATCTGGTTAAAAATAAATAAGGAACTTACATCAACCGAGAAAGATATCTACCTGTGTGCCACCTACATCCCCCCAATTGAATCCCCATACTACAAGGAAGACATGTTCCTAATCCTACAAGACGAAATCAACCAGTTCCAGGCTTACGGGCACATTATAGTCTGTGGGGACCTCAATGCCAGGACAGGACGAGAACCTGACACTCTCAGCACACAGGGAGACAAACACCTACCAGGAGGTGGGAACATCCCCTCCCAAATATGCCCCCCCAGAAATAACTATGACCAAACAACAAATAAACATGGGTCACAACTTATACAGCTCTGTCGCTCGCTGGGACTGTACATAGTTAACGGTAGGCTCCGAGGGGACACTTATGGTAGGTACACATATAGCTCATCTCTGGGTAACAGTACAGTAGACTATTTTATCACGGACCTCAGCCTAGAGTCTCTCAGAGCGTTCACAGTCAGCCAGC
>NC_140173.1:134781394-134782819 GCF_963971535.1 Notolepis coatsorum
ATACTGATTGTATCTGTAAATTTAATACGCTAAATGCATTAAGTACTCATTTGTCAAGATATCATACTGCACAACTTAGCAGTAGACCAGAACAGAGTCTGAGCCCTGTGGTAATAAAATGCCCTTTGTGCGCATTTCGGGAACCCTTTTCTGAATCAATTTTCTTAAGTCATCTCAGAAAGCATTTAAAAAATAATGAAACAGTGACATGCCCATATAAGGATTGTAGCTATAGCACAAATGTTTACTCTTCATTCAATTGCCATAAAAACAGAGTACACCAATTAAATCTTGCATCAGACTTAAAAGCTGTCGTTGTTGAGGATCCCCAAGACAGGATTTCTGAGGTCACTAGTGATTTGCATGAAGAATGTCCAGGCCAGAGCATAGAAGTGGTGGATGATGATGATCAATGTGACACTGACAATCTAAGAAATCAACTTAAAATGAACCTATCTTCCTTGTTCCTAAAGATGCAGGCTATCCTCCATGTCTCAAACACAGCTATTCAAGAAATAGTAGACCACTTGAATCAGGTCTTCTCCTTATCTCAGCCATTGATCAAGGAGTCAGTTAATGACATATTGCAGAGAAATGGTCACAATATTGCAGAACCTACACTGGATGAAGTTGTTGGCGCTGTCATGAACTGCAATGTTCTGTCTACATCTACCTCTGAAGGTGCAGAGTTGTGTTCAACCAAGCGCAGAAAAAGCTTTATGGAGCGCAACTATCCATGTGTAATGCCAGTAGAGTATCAGTTGGAGCAACCAGGACATACCAGCATGTATGTTCCCATCCTTTCAATGATTCAAGAGTTGTTTAAAAACACAGACATCCTTGATTACAGAACCAAATACTACATCTGGTCAATATGTGTCATGCTCTGATGGCTCCCATTTCCTTGAAAATGAGTTACTGTCAACAGGGAATCTCATCCTACCACTTCAGCTATATATAGATGATCTGGAAATTGCCAATCCGCTTGGCACATCACGTAAAATTCACAAACTTTGTGCTATATATTGGGTCCTTGCCAATGTGCCACCAAAATACCGATCAGCATTACACGCTATACAGCTGGCAATGCTGGTAAAAGTGACAGACCTCCGTAGGTATGGATATGCAGCTGTACTTGCTCCATTGCTGCGTGATGTTCATACTCTGGAACAAGATGGTGTTTTCATTGAAAGAGTTGGTCAGAATGTCAAAGGCACAATCTGGTGTGTTTCTGCCGACAATCTGGGCGCTCATGGATTCGGTGGCTTTGTGGAGTCATTTAGAGCAGGCTATGTTTGCAGATTCTGTCTGGCCACAAGTGAACAGTTTCAAACAACTGAAGTCAGAGAGGGAGAGTTTTCTCTGAGAACCAAAGTCAGCCATGACCTGCATGTACAAACTGCACATGACACTTCGAGCAGCCAT